>NC_090377.1:140451751-140755076 GCF_036365525.1 Heterodontus francisci | reverse complement strand
TTCCCCACACACTGAAACACCTTCCCCACACACTGAAACACATCCCCACACACTGAAACTCCTTCCCCACACACTGAAACAGATCCCCACACACTGAAACCCTTCCCCACACACTGAAACACATCCCCACACACTGAAACATCTTCCCCACAAACTGAAACCCCTTCTGCATACCGTGATACCCTTCCCCACACACTGAAACCCCTTCCCCACACACTGAAACACATCCCCACACACAGAAACGCCTTCCCCACACACTGAAACCCCTTCCGCACATACTGAAACACCTTCCCCACACACAGAAACCCCTTCCCCACACACTGAAACCCCTTCTGCACACACTGAAACCCCTACCGTACACACTGAAACACCTTCCCCACACACTGAAACCCCTTCCCCACACTCTGATACCCCTTCCCCACTACCAGAAACCCCTTCCGCACACACTGAAACGCCTTCCCAACAAACTGAAACACCTTCCCCACAAACTGAAACCCCTTCCCAACACACTGAAACACCTTCTCCACACACTGAAACAACTTCCCTACACACTGTAACCCCTTCCCCACACACTGAAACACTTCCCCACACACTGAAACCCCTTCCCCACAAACTGAAACCCTTCCCCACACACTGAAACCCCTTCCGCACACACTGAAACCCTTCCCCACATACTGAAAACCCTTCCATACACACTGAAACCCCTTCCCCACAAACTGAAAACCTTCCCCACACACTGAAACCCTTCCCCACACACTGAAACCCCATCCGCACATCGTTAAACAATTCCCCACACACTGAAACCCCTTCCTCACACACTGAAACCCCTTCCCTACACACAGAATCCCCTTCCGCACACAATGAAACACATTCCCCACACACTGAATCCCTTTCCCCACAAACTGAAACCCCTTCCGCACACAATGAAACACCTTCCCCAAACACTGAATCCCCTTCCCCACACACTGAAACACCTTCCGCACACACTGAAACCCCTTCCGCAAACACTGAAACACCTTCCCAACATACTGAAACCCCTTCAACACACACTGAAACCCCTTCCTCACACACTGAAACCCCTTCCGCACACACTGAAGCACCTTCCCCACACACTGAAACCACTTCCCCACACACTGAAACCCCTTCCGCACACAATGAAACACTTCCCCACACACTGAAACACATTCCCCACACACTGAAACACATCCCCACACACTGAAACTCCTTCCCCACACACTGAATCAGATCCCCACACACTGAAACCCTTCCCCACACACTGAAACACATCCCCACACACTGAAACATCTTCCCCACAAACTGAAACCCCTTCTGCATACCGTGATACCCTTCCCCACACACTGAAACCCCTTCCCCACACACTGAAACACATCCCCACACACAGATACACCTTCCCCACACACTGAAACCCCTTCTGCACACACTGAAACCCCTACCGTACACACTGAAACACCTTCCCCACACACTGAAACCCCTTCCCCACACTCTGACACCCCTTCCCCTCTACCAGAAACCCCTTCCGCACACACTGAAACGCCTTCCCAAAAAACTGAAACACCTTCCCCACAAACTGAAACCCCTTCCCAACACACTGAAACCCCTTCCCCACACACTGAAAAACATCCCCACACACTGAAACTCCTTCCCCCCACACTGAAAGCCCTTCCCCCCACTCCGAAACAGTTCCCCACTCTCTGAAACCCCTTCCCCACCCACTGAAACACCTTCCCCACACACTGAAACCCATCCCCACACTCTGAAACCCCTTCCCCACACACTAAAACACATTCCCCATACAGTGAAACCCCTTCCCCACACACTGAATCTCCTTCCCCACACACTGAAACCCCTTACCACACACTGACACCCATCCCCACACACCGAAACCCCTGCCCCACACACTGAAACCCCTTCCCCACACACTGAAACCCCTTCCCCAAACCCTGAAACACGTCCCCACACACTGAAACACCTTCCCCACACACTGAAACCCCTTTCGCACACACTGAAATCCATCCCCACACACTGAAACCCATCCCCACACACTGAAACCTATCCCCACGCACTGAAAGACCTTCCCCACACACTGAAACCGTTCTCCACACACTCAAACACATCCCCACACACTGAAACACATCCGCACACACTGAAACACCTTCCCCACGCACTGAAACCCCTGCCCCACAAACTAATACAACTTCCACACACTCTGAAACACCTTCCCCACACACTGCAATACCTTCCCCACACACTGAAACACCTTCCCAACACTCTGAAACCCATTCTCCACACACTGAAACCCATCCCCATACACTGAAACACATTCCCCACACACTGAACCCCTTCCCCACACACTGAAACACATCCCCACACACTGAAACACATCCCCACACACTGAAACACCTTCCCCACGCACTGACACCCCTTCCCCACGCACTGAAACACCTTCCACACACTCTAAAACACCTTCCCCACACATTGAAATACCTTCCCCACACACTGAAACACCTTCCCAACACTCTGAAACCCCTTCCCCACACACTGAAACACCTTCTCCACACACTGAAACACTTCCCCACACACTGAAACCCCTTCCCCACAAACTGAAACCCCTTCCCCACACACTGAAACCCCTTCCGCACACACTGAAACCCTTCCCCACATACTGAAAACCCTTCCATACACACTGAAACCCCTTCCCCACAAACTGAAAACCTTCCCCACACACTGAAACCCTTCCCCACACACTGAAACCCCATCCGCACACCGTTAAACAATTCCCCACACACTGAAACCCCTTCCTCACACACTGAAACCCCTTCCCTACACACTGAATCCCCTTCCGCACACAATGAAACACATTCCCCACACACTGAATCCCTTTCCCCACAAACTGAAACCCCTTCCGCACACAATGAAACACCTTCCCCAAACACTGAATCCCCTTCCCCACACACTGAAACACCTTCCGCACACACTGAAACCCCTTCCGCAAACACTGAAACACCTTCCCAACATACTGAAACCCCTTCAACACACACTGAAACCCCTTCCTCACACACTGAAACCCCTTCCGCACACACTGAAGCACCTTCCCCACACACTGAAACCACTTCCCCACACACTGAAACCCCTTCCGCACACAGTGAAACACTTCCCCACACACTGAAACACCTTCCCCACACACTGAAACACATCCCCACACACTGAAACTCCTTCCCCACACACTGAAACAGATCCCCACACACTGAAACCCTTCCCCACACACTGAAACACATCCCCACACACTGAAACATCTTCCCCACAAACTGAAACCCCTTCTGCATACCGTGATACCCTTCCCCACACACTGAAACCCCTTCCCCACACACTGAAACACATCCCCACACACAGAAACGCCTTCCCCACACACTGAAACCCCTTCCGCACATACTGAAACACCTTCCCCACACACTGAAACCCCTTCCCCACACACTGAAACCCCTTCTGCACACACTGAAACCCCTACCGTACACACTGAAACACCTTCCCCACACACTGAAACCCCTTCCCCACACTCTGATACCCCTTCCCCACTACCAGAAACCCCTTCCGCACACACTGAAACGCCTTCCCAACAAACTGAAACACCTTCCCCACAAACTGAAACCCCTTCCCAACACACTGAAACACCTTCTCCACACACTGAAACAACTTCCCTACACACTGTAACCCCTTCCCCACACACTGAAACACTTCCACACACACTGAAACCCCTTCCCCACAAACTGAAACCCTTCCCCACACACTGAAACCCCTTCCGCACACACTGAAACCCTTCCCCACATACTGAAAACCCTTCCATACACACTGAAACCCCTTCCCCACAAACTGAAAACCTTCCCCACACACTGAAACCCTTCCCCACACACTGAAACCCCATCCGCACATCGTTAAACAATTCCCCACACACTGAAACCCCTTCCTCACACACTGAAACCCCTTCCCTACACACAGAATCCCCTTCCGCACACAATGAAACACATTCCCCACACACTGAATCCCTTTCCCCACAAACTGAAACCCCTTCCGCACACAATGAAACACCTTCCCCAAACACTGAATCCCCTTCCCCACACACTGAAACACCTTCCGCACACACTGAAACCCCTTCCGCAAACACTGAAACACCTTCCCAACATACTGAAACCCCTTCAACACACACTGAAACCCCTTCCTCACACACTGAAACCCCTTCCGCACACACTGAAGCACCTTCCCCACACACTGAAACCACTTCCCCACACACTGAAACCCCTTCCGCACACAGTGAAACACTTCCCCACACACTGAAACACCTTCCCCACACACTGAAACACATCCCCACACACTGAAACTCCTTCCCCACACACTGAAACAGATCCCCACACACTGAAACCCTTCCCCACACACTGAAACACATCCCCACACACTGAAACATCTTCCCCACAAACTGAAACCCCTTCTGCATACCGTGATACCCTTCCCCACACACTGAAACCCCTTCCCCACACACTGAAACACATCCCCACACACAGATACACCTTCCCCACACACTGAAACCCCTTCCGCACATACTGAAACACCTTCCCCACACACTGAAACCCCTTCCCCACACACTGTAACCCCTTCTGCACACACTGAAACCCCTACCGTACACACTGAAACACCTTCCCCACACACTGAAACCCCTTCCCCACACTCTGACACCCCTTCCCCTCTACCAGAAACCCCTTCCGCACACACTGAAACGCCTTCCCAAAAAACTGAAACACCTTCCCCACAAACTGAAACCCCTTCCCAACACACTGAAACACCTTCTCCACACACTGAAACAACTTCCCTACACACTGTAACCCCTTCCCCACACACTGAAACACTTCCCCACACACTGAAACCCCTTCCCCACAAACTGAAACCCCTTCCCCACACACTGAAACCCCTTCCGCACACACTGAAACCCTTCCCCACAGACTGAAAACCCTTCCATACACACTGAAACCCCTTCCCCACAAACTGAAAACCTTCCCCACACACCGTTAAACAATTCCCCACACACTGAAACCCCTTCCTCACACACTGAAACCCCTTCCCTACACACAGAATCCCCTTCCGCACACAATGAAACACATTCCCCACACACTGAATCCCTTTCCCCACAAACTGAAACCCCTTCCGCACACAATGAAACACCTTCCCCAAACACTGAATCCCCTTCCCCACACACTGAAACACCTTCCGCACACACTGAAACCCCTTCCGCAAACACTGAAACACCTTCTCAACATACTGAAACCCCTTCAACACACACTGAAACCCCTTCCTCACACACTGAAACCCCTTCCGCACACACTGAAGCACCTTCCCCACACACTGAAACCACTTCCCCACACACTGAAACCCCTTCCGCACACAGTGAAACACCTCCCCACACACTGAAACACCTTCCCCACACACTGAAACACATCCCCACACACTGAAACTCCTTCCCCACACACTGAAACAGATCCCCACACACTGAAACCCTTCCCCACACACTGAAACACATCCCCACACACTGAAACATCTTCCCCACAAACTGAAACCCCTTCTGCATACCGTGATACCCTTCCCCACACACTGAAACCCCTTCCCCACACACTGAAACACATCCCCACACACAGAAACGCCTTCCCCACACACTGAAACCCCTTCCGCACATACTGAAACACCTTCCCCACACACTGAAACCCCTTCCCCACACACTGAAACCCCTTCTGCACACACTGAAACCCCTACCGTACACACTGAAACACCTTCCCCACACACTGAAACCCCTTCCCCACACTCTGATACCCCTTCCCCACTACCAGAAACCCCTTCCGCACACACTGAAACGCCTTCCCAACAAACTGAAACACCTTCCCCACAAACTGAAACCCCTTCCCAACACACTGAAACACCTTCTCCACACACTGAAACAACTTCCCTACACACTGTAACCCCTTCCCCACGCACTGAAACACTTCCCCACACACTGAAACCCATTCCCCACAAACTGAAACCCCTTCCACACACTGAAACCCCTTCCGCACACACTGAAACCCTTCCCCACATACTGAAAACCCTTCCATACACACTGAAACCCCTTCCCCACAAACTGAAAACCTTCCCCACACACTGAAACCCTTCCCCACACACTGAAACCCCATCCGCACATCGTTAAACAATTCCCCACACACTGAAACCCCTTCCTCACACACTGAAACCCCTTCCCTACACACAGAATCCCCTTCCGCACACAATGAAACACATTCCCCACACACTGAATCCCTTTCCCCACAAACTGAAACCCCTTCCGCAAACAATGAAACACCTTCCCCAAATACTGAATCCCCTTCCCCACACACTGAAACACCTTCCGCACACACTGAAACCCCTTCCGCAAACACTGAAACACCTTCCCAACATACTGAAACCCCTTCAACACACACTGAAACCCCTTCCTCACACACTGAAACCCCTTCCGCACACACTGAAGCACCTTCCCCACACACTGAAACCACTTCCCCACACACTGAAACCCCTTCCGCACACAGTGAAACACTTCCCCACACACTGAAACACCTTCCCCACACACTGAAACACATCCCCACACACTGAAACTCCTTCCCCACACACTGAAACAGATCCCCACACACTGAAACCCTTCCCCACACACTGAAACACATCCCCACACACTGAAACATCTTCCCCACAAACTGAAACCCCTTCTGCATACCGTGATACCCTTCCCCACACACTGAAACCCCTTCCCCACACACTGAAACACATCCCCACACACAGATACACCTTCCCCACACACTGAAACCCCTTCCGCACATACTGAAACACCTTCCCCACACACTGAAACCCCTTCCCCACACACTGTAACCCCTTCTGCACACACTGAAACCCCTACCGTACACACTGAAACACCTTCCCCACACACTGAAACCCCTTCCCCACACTCTGACACCCCTTCCCCTCTACCAGAAACCCCTTCCGCACACACTGAAACGCCTTCCCAAAAAACTGAAACACCTTCCCCACAAACTGAAACCCCTTCCCAACACACTGAAACACCTTCTCCACACACTGAAACAACTTCCCTACACACTGTAACCCCTTCCCCACACACTGAAACACTTCCCCACACACTGAAACCCCTTCCCCACAAACTGAAACCCCTTCCCCACACACTGAAACCCCTTCCGCACACACTGAAACCCTTCCCCACAGACTGAAAACCCTTCCATACACACTGAAACCCCTTCCCCACAAACTGAAAACCTTCCCCACACACCGTTAAACAATTCCCCACACACTGAAACCCCTTCCTCACACACTGAAACCCCTTCCCTACACACAGAATCCCCTTCTGCACACAATGAAACACATTCCCCACACACTGAATCCCTTTCCCCACAAACTGAAACCCCTTCCGCACACAATGAAACACCTTCCCCAAACACTGAATCCCCTTCCCCACACACTGAAACACCTTCCGCACACACTGAAACCCCTTCCGCAAACACTGAAACACCTTCTCAACATACTGAAACCCCTTCAACACACACTGAAACCCCTTCCTCACACACTGAAACCCCTTCCGCACACACTGAAGCACCTTCCCCACACACTGAAACCACTTCCCCACACACTGAAACCCCTTCCGCACACAGTGAAACACTTCCCCACACACTGAAACACCTTCCCCACACACTGAAACACATCCCCCCACACTGAAACTCCTTCCCCACACACTGAAACAGATCCCCACACACTGAAACCCATCCCCACACACTGAAACACCTTCCCCACACACTGAAACCCCTTCCCCACACTCTGAAACCCCTTCCCCACTACCAGAAACCCCTTCCGCACACACTGAAACGCCTTCCCAACAAACTGAAACACCTTCCCCACAAACTGAAACCCCTTCCCAACACACTGAAACACCTTCTCCACACACTGAAACAACTTCCCTACACACTGTAACCCCTTCCCCACACACTGAAACACTTCCCCACACACTGAAACCCATTCCCCACAAACTGAAACCCCTTCCCCACACACTGAAACCCCTTCCGCACACACTGAAACCCTTCCCCACATACTGAAAACCCTTCCATACACACTGAAACCCCTTCCCCACAAACTGAAAACCTTCCCCACACACTGAAACCCTTCCCCACACACTGAAACCCCATCCGCACATCGTTAAACAATTCCCCACACACTGAAACCCCTTCCTCACACACTGAAACCCCTTCCCTACACACAGAATCCCCTTCCGCACACAATGAAACACATTCCCCACACACTGAATCCCTTTCCCCACAAACTGAAACCCCTTCCGCAAACAATGAAACACCTTCCCCAAACACTGAATCCCCTTCCCCACACACTGAAACACCTTCCGCACACACTGAAACCCCTTCCGCAAACACTGAAACACCTTCCCAACATACTGAAACCCCTTCAACACACACTGAAACCCCTTCCTCACACACTGAAACCCCTTCCGCACACACTGAAGCACCTTCCCCACACACTGAAACCACTTCCCCACACACTGAAACCCCTTCCGCACACAGTGAAACACTTCCCCACACACTGAAACACCTTCCCCACACACTGAAACACATCCCCACACACTGAAACCCCTTCCCCACACACTGAAACAGATCCCCACACACTGAAACCCTTCCCCACACACTGAAACACATCCCCACACACTGAAACATCTTCCCCACAAACTGAAACCCCTTCTGCATACCGTGATACCCTTCCCCACACACTGAAACCCCTTCCCCACACACTGAAACACATCCCCACACACAGATACACCTTCCCCACACACTGAAACCCCTTCCGCACATACTGAAACACCTTCCCCACACACTGAAACCCCTTCCCCACACACTGTAACCCCTTCTGCACACACTGAAACCCCTACCGTACACACTGAAACACCTTCCCCACACACTGAAACCCCTTCCCCACACTCTGACACCCCTTCCCCTCTACCAGAAACCCCTTCCGCACACACTGAAACGCCTTCCCAAAAAACTGAAACACCTTCCCCACAAACTGAAACCCCTTCCCAACACACTGAAACACCTTCTCCACACACTGAAACAACTTCCCTACACACTGTAACCCCTTCCCCACACACTGAAACACTTCCCCACACACTGAAACCCCTTCCCCACAAACTGAAACCCCTTCCCCACACACTGAAACCCCTTCCGCACACACTGAAACCCTTCCCCACAGACTGAAAACCCTTCCATACACACTGAAACCCCTTCCCCACAAACTGAAAACCTTCCCCACACACCGTTAAACAATTCCCCACACACTGAAACCCCTTCCTCACACACTGAAACCCCTTCCCTACACACAGAATCCCCTTCTGCACACAATGAAACACATTCCCCACACACTGAATCCCTTTCCCCACAAACTGAAACCCCTTCCGCACACAATGAAACACCTTCCCCAAACACTGAATCCCCTTCCCCACACACTGAAACACCTTCCGCACACACTGAAACCCCTTCCGCAAACACTGAAACACCTTCTCAACATACTGAAACCCCTTCAACACACACTGAAACCCCTTCCTCACACACTGAAACCCCTTCCGCACACACTGAAGCACCTTCCCCACACACTGAAACCACTTCCCCACACACTGAAACCCCTTCCGCACACAGTGAAACACTTCCCCACACACTGAAACACCTTCCCCACACACTGAAACACATCCCCACACACTGAAACTCCTTCCCCACACACTGAAACAGATCCCCACACACTGAAACCCATCCCCACACACTGAAACACATCCCCACACACTGAAACATCTTCCCCACACACTGAAACCCCTTCCCCACTCTCTGACACCCCTTCCCCAGAAAAAGAAACCCCTTCCGCACACACTGAAACGCCTTCCCAACAAACTGAAACACTTTCCCCACAAAATGAAACCCCTTCCCCACAAACTGAAACCCCTTCGGCACACAGTAAAACCCTTCCCCACACACTGAAACCCATTCCCCACACACTGAAACCCCTTCCACAAACACTGAAAAACTTCGCCACACACTGAAACCCATTCCCCCCACTCTGAGAGCCCTTCCCCCCACACTGAAACACTTCCCCACACTCTGAAACCCCTTCCCCGCACACTGAAACCCTTTCCCCACACACTGAAACCCATCCCCACACACTGAAACCCCTTCCCCACAAACTCAAACACCTTCCCCACACACTGAAACACCTTCGCCGCACACTGATACTCCTTCCCCACACCCTGAAACCCCTTCCCACTCACTGAAACCCATCCCCACACACTGAAACCCATCCCCACACACTGAAACCCCTTCCCCACACCAGGAATCACATCCCCACACACTGAAACACCTTCCCCACACACTGAAACCCCTTACGCACACACTGAAACACATCCCCACACACTGAAACCCATCCGCACACACTGAAACACCTTTCCCAAACACTGAAACCGTTCCCCACACACTGAAACACATCCCCACACACTGAAACCCATCCCCACACACTGAAACACATTCCCCACACACATAAACCCTTCCCGACACACTGAAACACATCCCCACACACAGAAACCCCTTCCTCACACACTGAACCACCTTCCCCACACTCAGCAACACCTTCCCCACACAGTGAAATATCTTACCCACACACTGAAACACCTTCCCCACAGACTGAAACCCCTTCCCCACACACTGAAACACCTTCCCCACACACTGAAACCCATTCGGCTCACACTGAAACCGCGTCCCCACACACTGTAAGCCTTCCCCACACACTGAAACACTTCCCCACACACTGAAATCCCTTCCCCACAAACTGAAACCCCTTCCCCACAAACTGAAACCCCTTCCACACACACTGAAACCTCTTCCCCACAAACTGAAAACCTTCCCCACACACTGAAACCCTTCCCCACACACTGAAACACCTTCCCCACACACTGAAACACCTTCCCCACACACTGAAACCCATCCCCACACTCTGAAACCCCTTCCCCACACACTAAAACACCTTCCCCACACACTGAAACCCCTTCCCCACACACTGAAACTCCTTCCCCACACACTGAAACCCCTTCCCACTCACTGAAAACCATCCCCACACACTGAACCACCTTCCCCACACACTGAAACCCCTTCTCCACACCCTGAAACACATCCCCACACACTGGAAAACCTTCCCCACACACTGAAACCCCTTCCGCACACACTGAAACCCATCCCCACACACTGAAACCCATCCCCACACACTGAAACCCATCCCCACACACTGAAACTCCTTCCCCACACACTGAAACCGTTCCCCACACTTTGAAACACATCCCCACACACTGAGACCCATCCCCATACACTGAAACACCTGCCCCGCTCACTGAAACCCCTTCCCCACACACTGAAACACATTCCCACACACTGAAACACATCCCCACACACTGAAACACCTTCCCCACGCACTGAAACACTTCCCCACACACTGTAACCCCTTTCCTACAAACTGAAACCCCTTCCCCACAGACTGAAACCCCTTCCGCACGCACTGAAACCCTTTCCCGCATACTGAAACCCCTTCCTCACACACTGAAACCCCTTCCGCACACACTGAAGCACCTTCCCCACACACTGAAACCACTTCCCCACACACTGAAACACCTTCCGCTCTCAGTGAAACACTTCCCCACACACTGAAACCCCTTCCCCACACACTGAAACTCCTTCCCCACACACTGAAACCCCTTCCCACTCACTGAAAACCATCCCCACACACTGAAACCCATCCCCACACACTGAACCACCTTCCCCACACACTGAAACCCCTTCTCCACACCCTGAAACACATCCCCACACACTGAAACCCCTTCCCCACACACTGAAACAGATCCCCAAACACTGAAACTCGTTCCCCATAAAATGAAACCCCTTCCGCATACCGTGAAACACTTCCCCACAGACTGAAACCCCTTCCTCACACACTGAAACACATCCCTACAAACAGAAACCCCTTCCCCACACACTGAAACCCCTTCCGCACACACTGAATCCCATCCCCACACACTGAAACCCATCCCCACACACTGAAACACAGTCCCCACACACATAAACCCTTCCCGACACACTGAAACACATCCCCACACACTGAAACCCCTTCCTCACACACTGAACCACCTTCCCCACACTCAGCAACACCTTCCCCACACAGTGAATCACATCCCCACACACTGAAACACCTTCCCCACACACTGAAACCCCTTACGCAAAAACTGAAACACATCCCCACACACTGAAACCCATCCGCACACACTGAAACACCTTTCCCAAACACTGAAACCGTTCCCCACACACTGAAACACATCCCCACACACTGAAACACATCCCCACACACTGAAACCCCTTCCTCACACACTGAACCACCTTCCCCACACTCAGCAACACCTTCCCCACACAGTGAAATATCTTACCCACACACTGAAACACCTTCCCCACAGACTGAAACCCCTTCCCCACACACTGAAACACCTTCCCCACACACTGAAACCCATTCGGCTCACACTGAAACCGCGTCCCCACACACTGTAAGCCTTCCCCACACACTGAAACACTTCCCCACACACTGAAACCCCTTCCCCACAAACTGAAACCCTTTCCCCACAAGCTGAAACCCCTTCCACACACACTGAAACCTCCTCCCCACAAACTGAAAACCTTCCCCACACACTGAAACCCTTCCCCACACACTGAAACACCTTCCCCACACACTGAAACACCTTCCCCACACACTGAAACACATCCCCACACTCTGAAACCTCTTCCCCACACACTAAAACACCTTCCCCACACACTGAAACCCCTTCCCCACACACTGAAACTCCTTCCCCACACACTGAAACCCCTTCCCACTCACTGAAAACCATCCCCACACACTGAAACCCATCCCCACACACTGAAACACTTCCCCACACACTGAAACCCCTTCTCCACACCCTGAAACACATCCCCACACACTGGAAAACCTTCCCCACACACTGAAACCCCTTCCGCACACACTGAAACCCATCCCCACATACTGAAACCCATCCCCACACACTGAAACTCCTTCCCCACACACTGAAACCGTTCCCCACACATTGAAACACATCCCCACACACTGAAACCCATCCCCATACACTGAAACACCTGCCCCGCTCACTGAAACCCCTTCCCCACACACTGAAAAACATTCCCACACACTGAAACACATCCCCACACACTGAAACACCTTCCCCACGCACTGAAACACTTCCCCACACACTGTAACCCCTTTCCTACAAACTGAAACCCCTTCCCCACAGACTGAAACCCCTTCCACACGCACTGAAACCCTTTCCCGCAGACTGAAACCACTTCCTCACACACTGAAACCCCTTCCGCACACACTGAAGCACCTTCCCCACACACTGAAACCACTTCCCCACACACTGAAACCCCTTCCGCACACAGTGAAACACTTCCCCACACACTGAAACACCTTCCCCACACACTGAAACACATCCCCACACACTGAAACTCCTTCCCCACACACTGAAACAGATCCCCACACACTGAAACCCTTCTCCACACACTGAAACACATCCCCACACACTGAAACATCTTCCCCACAAACTGAAACCCCTTCTGCATACCGTGATACCCTTCCCCACACACTGAAACCCCTTCCCCACACACTGAAACACATCCCCACACACAGAAACGCCTTCCCCACACACTGAAACCCCTTCCGCACATACTGAAACACCTTCCCCACACACTGAAACCCCTTCCCCACACACTGAAACCCCTTCTGCACACACTGAAACCCCTACCATACACACTGAAACCCCTTCCCCACACACTGAAACCCCTTCCCCACACTCTGACACCCCTTCCCCAGAAAAAGAAACCCCTTCCGCACACACTGAAACGCCTTCCCAACAAACTGAAACACTTTCCCCACAAACTGAAACCCCTTCCCCACAAACTGAAACCCCTTCGGCACACAGTAAAACCCTTCCCCACACACTGAAACCCATTCCCCACACACTGAAACCCCTTCCACAAACACTGAAAAACATCGCCACACACTGAAACCCATTCCCCCCACTCTGAGAGCCCTCCCCCCCACACTGAAACACTTCCCCACACTCTGAAACCCTTTCCCCGCACACTGAAACCCTTTCTCCACACACTGAAACCCATCCCCACACACTGAAACCCCTTCCCCACACACTCAAACACCTTCCCCACACACTGAAACACCTTCGCCGCACACTGATACTCCTTCCCCACACCCTGAAACCCCTTCCCACTCACTGAAACCCATCCCCACACACTGAAACCCATCCCCACACACTGAAACCCCTTCCCCACACCAGGAATCACATCCCCACACAATGAAACACCTTCCCCACACACTGAAACCCCTTACGCACACACTGAAACACATCCCCACACACTGAAACCCATCCGCACACACTGAAACACCTTTCCCAAACACTGAAACCGTTCCCCACACACTGAAACACATCCCCAAACACTGAAACCCATTCCCTGACACTGAAACACATTCCCCACACACATAAACCCTTCCCGACACACTGAAACACATCCCCACACACTGAAACCCCTTCCTCACACACTGAACCACCTTCCCCACAATCAGCAACACCTTCCCCACACAGTGAAATATCTTACCCACACACTGAAACACCTTCCCCACAGACTGAAACCCCTTCCCCACACACTGAAACACCTTCCCCACACACTGAAACCCATTCGGCTCACACTGAAACCGCGTCCCCACACACTGTAAGCCTTCCCCACACACTGAAACAATTCCCCACACACTGAAACCCCTTCCCCACAAACTGAAACCCCTTCCCCACAAACTGAAACCCCTTCCACACACACTGAAACCTCTTCCCCACAAACTGAAAACCTTCCCCACACACTGAAACCCTTCCCCACACACTGAAACACCTTCCCCACACACTGAAACACCTTCCCCACACACTGAAACCCATCCCCACACTCTGAAACCCCTTCCCCACACACTAAAACACCTTCCCCACACACTGAAACCCCTTCCCCACACACTGAAACTCCTTCCCCACACACTGAAACCCCTTCCCACTCACTGAAAACCATCCCCACACACTGAATCCCATCCCCACACACTGAACCACCTTCCCCACACACTGAAACCCCTTCTCCACACCCTGAAACACATCCCCACACACTGGAAAACCTTCCCCACACACTGAAACCCCTTCCGCACACACTGAAACCCATCCCCACACACTGAAACCCATCCCCACAAACTGAAACCCATCCCCACACACTGAAACTCCTTCCCCACACACTGAAACCGTTCCCCACACATTGAAACACATCCCCACACACTGACACCCATCCCCATACACTGAAACACCTTCCCCGCTCACTGAAACCCCTTCCCCACACACTGAAACACATTCCCACTCACTGAAACACATCCCCACACACTGAAACACCTTCCCCACGCACTGAAACACTTCCCCAAACACTGTAACCCCTTTCCTACAAACTGAAACCCCTTCCCCACACACTGAAACCCCTTCCGCACGCACTGAAACCCTTTCCCGCATACTGAATCCCCTTCCCCACACACTGAAATCACTTCCCCACACACTGTAACCCTTCCCCACACTCTGAAACCCCTTCCCCACACACTGAAACACATCCCCACACACTGAAACATCTTCGCCACAAACTGAAACCCCTTCTGCATACCGTGATACCCTTCCCCACACACTGAAACCCCTTCCCCACACACTGAAACAGATCCCCAAACACTGAAACACGTTCCCCATAAAATGAAACCCCTTCCGCATACCGTGAAACACTTCCCCACACACTGAAACCCCTTCCTCACACACTGAAACACATCCCTACAAACAGAAACCCCTTCCCCACACACTGAAACCCCTTCTGCACACACTGAAACACCATCCCCACACACTGAAAACACTTCGCACACACTGAAACACCTCCCCCGCACACTGAAACACCTTCCCCACACACTGAAACCCCTTCCCCACACACTGAAACACCTTCCCCACACTCTGAAACCCCTTCCCCACAAACTGAAACCCCTTCCTCACACACTGAAACACCTTCCCCTCAAACTGAAACACATTCCCCAAACACTGAAATCTCTTCCCCACACACTGAAACCCCTTCCGCACACAGTTAAACCCTTACACACACACTGAAACCCCTTCCCCACACACTGAAACCCCTTCCCCACACACTGAAAAACATCCCCACACACTGAAAGCCCTTCCCCCCACTCCGAAACAGTTCCCCACTCTCTGAATCCCCTTCCCCACACACTGAAACACCTTCCCCACACACTGAAACCCATCCCCACACTCTGAAACCCCTTCCCCACGCACTGAATCTCCTTCCCCACACACTGAAACCCCTTCCCCACACATTGAAACCCCTTCCCCACACCCTGAAACACATCCCCACACACTGAAACACCTTCCCCACACACGGAAACCCCTTTCGCACACACTGAAACCCATCCCCACACACTGAAACACATCCCCACACACTGAAACATCTTCCCCACACACTGAAACCCCTTCCCCACACTCTGACACCCCTTCCCCAGAAAAAGAAACCCCTTCCGCACACACTGAAACGCCTTCCCAACAAACTGAAACACTTTCCCCACAAAATGAAACCCCTTCCCCACAAACTGAAACCCCTTCGGCACACAGTAAAACCCTTCCCCACACACTGAAACCCATTCCCCACACACTGAAACCCCTTCCACAAACACTGAAAAACATCGCCACACACTGAAACCCATTCCCCCCACTCTGAGAGCCCTTCCCCCCACACTGAAACACTTCCCCACACTCTGAAACCCCTTCCCCGCACACTGAAACCCTTTCCCCACACACTGAAACCCATCCCCACACACTGAAACCCCTTCCCCACACACTCAAACACCTTCCCCACACACTGAAACACCTTCGCCGCACACTGATACTCCTTCCCCACACCCTGAAACCCCTTCCCACTCACTGAAACCCATCCCCGCACACTGAAACCCATCCCCACACACTGAAACCCCTTCCCCACACCAGGAATCACATCCCCACACACTGAAACACCTTCCGCACACACTGAAACCCCTTACGCACACACTGAAACACATCGCCACACACTGAAACCCATCCCCACACACTGAACCACCTTCCCCACACACTGAAACCCCTTCTCCACACCCTGAAACACATCCCAACACACTGAAACCCTTCCCCACACACTGAAACACATCCCCACACACTGAAACATCTTCCCCACAAACTGAAACCCCTTCTGCATACCTTGATACCCTTCCCCACACACTGAAACCCCTTCCCCACACACTGAAACACATTCCCACACACAGAAACGCCTTCCCCACACACTGAAACCCCTTCCGCACATACTGAAACACCTTCCCCACACACTGAAACCCCTTCCCCACACACTGAAACCCCTTCTGCACACACTGAAACCCCTACCATACACACTGAAACACCTTACCCACACACTGAAACCCCTTCCCCACACACTGACACCCCTTCCCCAGAAAAAGAAACCCCTTCCGCACACACTGAAACGCCTTCCCAACAAACTGAAACACTTTCCCCACAAACTGAAACCCCTTCCCCACAAACTGAAACCCCTTCGGCACACAGTAAAACCCTTCCCCACACACTGAAACCCATTCCCCACACACTGAAACCCCTTCCACAAACACTGAAAAACATCGCCACACACTGAAACCCATTCCCCCCACTCTGAGAGCCCTTCCCCCCACACTGAAACACTTCCCCACACTCTGAAACCCCTTCCCCGCACACTGAAACCCTTTCCCCACACACTGAAACCCATCCCCACACACTGAAACCCCTTCCCCACACACTCAAACACCTTCCCCACACACTGAAACACCTTCGCCGCACACTGATACTCCTTCCCCACACCCTGAAACCCCTTCCCACTCACTGAAACCCATCCCCACACACTGAAACCCATCCCCACACACTGAAACCCCTTCCCCACACCAGGAATCACATCCCCACACACTGAAACACCTTCCCCACACACTGAAACCCCTTACGCACACACTGAAACACATCCCCACACACTGAAACCCATCCGCACACACTGAAACACCTTTCCCAAACACTGAAACCGTTCCCCACACACTGAAACACATCCCCACACACTGAAACCCATCCCCACACACTGAAACACATTCCCCACACACATAAACCCTTCCCGACACACTGAAACACATCCCCACACACTGAAACCCCTTCCTCACACACTGAACCACCTTCCCCACACTCAGCAACACCTTCCCCACACAGTGAAATATCATACCCACACACTGAAACACCTTCCCCACAGACTGAAACCCCTTCCCCACACACTGAAACACCTTCCCCACACACTGAAACCCATTCGGCTCACACTGAAACCGCGTCCCCACACACTGTTAGACTTCCCCACACACTGAAACACTTCCCCACACACTGAAACCCCTTCCCCACAAACTGAAACCCCTTCCCCACAAACTGAAACCCCTTCCACACACACTGTAACCTCTTCCCCACAAACTAAAAACCTTCCCCACACACTGAAACCCTTCCCCACACACTGAAACACCTTCCCCACACACTGAAACACCTTCCCCACACACTGAAACCCATTCCCACTCACTGAAAACCATCCCCACACACTGAAACCCATCCCCACACACTGAACCACCTTCCCCACACACTGAAACCCCTTCTCCACACCCTGAAACACATCCCCACACACTGGAAAACCTTCCCCACTCACTGAAACCCCTTCCGCACACACTGAAACCCATCCCCACACACTGAAACCCATCCCCACACACTGAAACCCATCCCCACACACTGAAACTCCTTCCCCACACACTGAAACCGTTCCCCACACATTGAAACACATCCCCACACACTGAAACCCATCCCCATACACTGAAACACCTTCCCCGCTCACTGAAACCCCTTCCCCACACACTGAAACACATTCCCACACACTGAAACACATCCCCACACACTGAAACACCTTCCCCACGCACTGAAACACTTCCCCACACACTGTAACCCCTTTCCTACAAACTGAAACCCCTTCCCCACACACTGAAACCCCTTCCGCACGCACTGAAACCCTATCCCGCATACTGAATCCCCTTCCCCACACACTGAAATCACTTCCCCACACACTGTAACCCTTCCCCACACTCTGAAACCCCTTCCCCACACACTGAAACACATCCCCACACACTGAAACATCTTCCCCACAAACTGAAACCCCTTCTGCATACCGTGATACCCTTCCCCACACACTGAAACCCCTTCCCCACACACTGAAACAGATCCCCAAACACTGAAACACGTTCCCCATAAAATGAAACCCCTTCCGCATACCGTGAAACACTTCCCCACACACTGAAACCCCTTCCTCACACACTGAAACACATCCCTACAAACAGAAACCCCTTCCCCACACACTGAAACCCCTTCTGCACACACTGAAACACCATCCCCACACACTGAAAACACTTCGCACACACTGAAACACCTCCCCCGCACACTGAAACACCTTCCCCACACACTGAAACCCCTTCCCCACACACTGAAACACCTTCCCCACACTCTGAAACCCCTTCCCCACAAACTGAAACCCCTTCCTCACACACTGAAACACCTTCCCCTCAAACTGAAACCCCTTCCCCACACACTGAAACTCCTTCCCCACACACTGAAACCCCTTCCCACTCACTGAAAACCATCCCCACACACTGAAACCCATCCCCACACACTGAACCACCTTCCCCACACACTGAAACCCCTTCTCCACACCCTGAAACAAATCCCCACACACTGGAAAACCTTCCCCACACACTGAAACCCCTTCCGCACACACTGAAACCCATCCCCACACACTGAAACCCATCCCCACACACTGAAACCCATCCCCACACACTGAAACTCCTTCCCCACACACTGAAACCGTTCCCCACACATTGAAACACATCCCCACACACTGAAACCCATCCCCATACACTGAAACACCTTCCCCGCTCACTGAAACCCCTTCCCCACACACTGAAACACATTCCCACACACTGAAACACATCCCCACACACTGAAACACCTTCCCCACGCACTGAAACACTTCCCCACACACTGTAACCCCTTTCCTACAAACTGAAACCCCTTCTCCACACACTGAAACCCCTTCCGCACGCACTGAAACCCTTTCCCGCATACTGAATCCCCTTCCCCACACACTGAAATCACTTCCCCACACACTGTAACCCTTCCCCACACTCTGAAACCCCTTCCCCACACACTGAAACACATCCCCACACACTGAAACATCTTCCCCACAAACTGAAACCCCTTCTGCATACCGTGATACCCTTCCCCACACACTGAAACCCCTTCCCCACACACTGAAACAGATCCCCAAACACTGAAACACGTTCCCCATAAAATGAAACCCCTTCCGCATACCGTGAAACACTTCCCCACACACTGAAACCCCTTCCTCACACACTGAAACACATCCCTACAAACAGAAACCCCTTCCCCACACACTGAAACCCCTTCTGCACACACTGAAACACCATCCCCACACACTGAAAACACTTCGCACACACTGAAACACCTCCCCCACACACTGAAACACCTTCCCCACACACTGAAACCCCTTCCCCACACACTGAAACACCTTCCCCACACTCTGAAACCCCTTCCCCACAAACTGAAACCCCTTCCTCACACACTGAAACACCTTCCCCTCAAACTGAAACACATTCCCCAAACACAGAAATCTCTTCCCCACACACTGAAATCCCTTCCGCACACAGTTAAACCCTTCCACACACACTGAAACCCCTTCCCCACACACTGAAACCCCTTCCCCACACACTGAAAAACATCCCCACACACTGAAAGCCCTTCCCCCCACTCCGAAACAGTTCCCCACTCTCTGAATCCCCTTCCCCACACACTGAAACACCTTCCCCACACACTGAAACCCATCCCCACACTCTGAAACCCCTTCCCCACGCACTGAATCTCCTTCCCCACACACTGAAACCCCTTCCCCACACATTGAAACCCCTTCCCCACAACCTGAAACACATCCCCACACACTGAAACACCTTCCCCACACACGGAAACCCCTTTCGCACACACTGAAACCCATCCCCACACACTGAAACACATCCCCACACACTGAAACATCTTCCCCACACACTGAAACCCCTTCCCCACACTCTGACACCCCTTCCCCAGAAAAAGAAACCCCTTCCGCACACACTGAAATGCCTTCCCAACAAACTGAAACACTTTCCCCACAAACTGAAACCCCTTCCCCACAAACAGAAACCCCTTCGGCACACAGTAAAACCCTTCCCCACACACTGAAACCCATTCCCCACACACTGAAACCCCTTCCACAAACACTGAAAAACATCGCCACACACTGAAACCCATTCCCCCCACTCTGAGAGCCCTTCCCCCCACACTGAAACACTTCCCCACACTCTGAAACCCCTTCCCCGCACACTGAAACCCTTTCCCCACACACTGAAACCCATCCCCACACACTGAAACCCCTTCCCCACACACTCAAACACCATCCCCACACACTGAAACACCTTAGCCGCACACTGATACTCCTTCCCCACACCCTGAAACCCCTTCCCACTCACTGAAACCCATCCCCACACACTGAAACCCATCCCCACACACTGAAACCCCTTCCCCACACACTGAAACCCCTTACACACACACTGAAACACATCCCCACACACTGAAACCCATCCCCACACACTGAACCACCTTCCCCACACACTGAAACCCCTTCCCCACACCCTGAAACACATCCCCACACACTGAAACACCTTCCCCACACACTGAAACCCCTTACGCACACACTGAAACACATCCCCACACACTGGAACCCATCCCCACACACTGAACCACCTTCCCCACACACTGAAACCCCTTCTCCACACCCTGAAACACATCCCAACACACTGAAACCCTTCCCCACACACTGAAACACATCCCCACACACTGAAACATCTTCCCCACAAACTGAAACCCCTTCTGCATACCGTGATACCCTTCCCCACACACTGAAACCCCTTCCCCACACACTGAAACACATCCCCACACACAGAAACGCCTTCCCCACACACTGAAACCCCTTCCGCACATACTGAAACACCTGCCCCACACACTGAAACCCCTTCCCCACACACTGAAACCCCTTCTGCACACACTGAAACCCCTACCATACACACTGAAACACCTTACCCACACACTGAAACCCCTTCCCCACACTCTGACACCCCTTCCCCAGAAAAAGAAACCCCTTCCGCACACACTGAAACGCCTTCCCAACAAACTGAAACACTTTCCCCACAAACTGAAACCCCTTCCCCACAAACAGAAACCCCTTCGGCACACAGTAAAACCCTTCCCCACACACTGAAACCCATTCCCCACACACTGAAACCCCTTCCACAAACACTGAGAAACATCGCCACACACTGAAACCCATTCCCCCCACTCTGAGAGCCCTTCCCCCCACACTGAAACACTTCCCCACACTCTGAAACCCCTTCCCCGCACACTGAAACCCTTTCCCCACACACTGAAACCCATCCCCACACACTGAAACCCCTTCCCCACACACTCAAACACCTTCCCCACACACTGAAACACCTTCGCCGCACACTGATACTCCTTCCCCACACCCTGAAACCCCTTCCCACTCACTGAAACCCATCCCCACACACTGAAACCCATCCCCACACACTGAAACCCCTTCCCCACACCAGGAATCACATCCCCACACACTGAAACACCTTCCCCACACACTGAAACCCCTTACGCACACACTGAAACACATCCCCACACACTGAAACCCATCCGCACACACTGAAACACCTTTCCCAAACACTGAAACCGTTCCCCACACACTGAAACACATCCCCACACACTGAAACCCATCCCCACACACTGAAACACATTCCCCACACACATAAACCCTTCCCGACACACTGAAACACATCCCCACACACTGAAACCCCTTCCTCACACACTGAACCACCTTCCCCACACTCAGCAACACCTTCCCCACACAGTGAAATATCTTACCCACACACTGAAACACCTTCCCCACAGACTGAAACCGCTTCCCCACACACTGAAACACCTTCCCCACACACTGAAACCCATTCGGCTCACACTGAAACCGCGTCCCCACACACTGTAAGACTTCCCCACACACTGAAACACTTCCCCACACACTGAAACCCCTTCCCCACAAACTGAAACCCCTTCCCCACAAACTGAAACCCCTTCCACACACACTGAAACCTCTTCCCCACAAACTGAAAACCTTCCCCACACACTGAAACCCTTCCCCACACACTGAAACACCTTCCCCACACACTGAAACACCTTCCCCACACACTGAAACCCATCCCCACACTCTGAAACCCCTTCCCCACACACTAAAACACCTTCGCCACACACTGAAACCCCTTCCCCACACACTGAAACTCCTTCCCCACACACTGAAACCCCTTCCCACTCACTGAAAACCATCCCCACACACTGAACCACGTTCCCCACACACTGAAACCCCTTCTCCACACCCTGAAACACATCCCCACACACTGGAAAACCTTCCCCACACACTGAAACCCCTTCCGCACACACTGAAACCCATCCCCACACACTGAAACCCATCCCCACACACTGAAACTCCTTCCCCACACACTGAAACCGTTCCCCACACATTGAAACACATCCCCACACACTGAAAGCCATCCCCATACACTGAAACACCTTCCCCGCTCACTGAAACCCCTTCCCCACACACTGAAACACATTCCCACACACTGAAACTCATCCCCACACACTGAAACACCTTCCCCACGCACTGAAACACTTCCCCACACACTGTAACCCATTTCCTACAAACTGAAACCCCTTCCCCACACACTGAAACCCCTTCCGCACGCACTGAAACCCTTTCCCGCATACTGAATCCCCTTCCCCACACACTGAAATCACTTCCCCACACACTGTAACCCTTCCCCACACTCTGAAACCTCTTCCCCACACACTGAAACACATCCCCACACACTGAAACATCTTCCCCACAAACTGAAACCCCTTCTGCATACCGTGATACCCTTCCCCACACACTGAAACCCCTTCCCCACACACTGAAACAGATCCCCAAACACTGAAACACGTACCCCATAAAATGAAACCCCTTCCGCATACCGTGAAACACTTCCCCACACACTGAAACCCCTTCCTCACACACTGAAACACATCCCTACAAACAGAAACCCCTTCCCCACACACTGAAACCCCTTCTGCACACACTGAAACACCATCCCCACACACTGAAAACACTTCGCACACACTGAAACACCTCTCCCGCACACTGAAACACCTTCCCCACACACTGAAACCCCTTCCCCACACACTGAAACACCTTCCCCACACTCTGAAACCCCTTCCCCACAAACTGAAACCCCTTCCTCACACACTGAAACACCTTCCCCTCAAACTGAAACACATTCCCCAAACACTGAAATCTCTTCCCCACACACTGAAACCCCCTCCGCACACAGTTAAACCCTTCCACACACACTGAAACCCCTTCCCCACACACTGAAACCCCTTCCCCACACACTGAAAAACATCCCCACACACTGAAAGCCCTTCCCCCCACTTCGAAACAGTTCCCCACTCTCTGAATCCCCTTCCCCACACACTGAAACACCTTCCCCACACACTGAAACCCATCCCACACTCTGAAACCCCTTCCCCACGCACTGAATCTCCTTCCCCACACACTGAAACCCCTTCCCCACACATTGAAACCCCTTCCCCACACCCTGAAACACATCCCCACACACTGAAACACCTTCCCCACACACGGAAACCCCTTTCGCACACACTGAAACCCATCCCCACACACTGAAACCCATCCCCACACACTGAAACCTATCCCCACGCACTGAAACACCTTCCCCACACATTGAAACCGTTCCCCACACACTCAAACACATCCCCACACACTGAAAGACATCCCCACACACTGAATCACCTTCTCCACGCACTGAAACCCCTGCCGCACACACTGAAACACCTTCCACACACTTTGAAACACCTTCCCCACACATTGAAATACCTTCCCCACACACTGAAACACCTTCCCAACACTCTGAAACCCCTTCCCCACACACTGAAACCCATCCCCATACACTGAAATACATTCCCCACACACTGAACCCCTTCCCCACACACTGAAACACATCCCCACACACTGAAACCCATCCCCACACTCTGAAACCCCTTCCCCATACACTAAAACACCTTGACCACACACTTAAACCCATTCCCCACACGCTGAAACTCCTTCCCCACACACTGAAACCCCTTCCCACTCACTGAAACCCATCCCCACACATTGAAACCCATCCCCACACACTGAAACCCCTTGCACGCACACTGAAACCCCTTCTCCACAGCCTGAAACACATCCCCACACACTGAAACACCTTCCCCACACACTGAAACCCCTTCCCCACACAATCAAACCCTTCCCCACATACTGAAACCCCTTCCGCATACTCTGAAACGCCTTCCCCACAAACTGAAAACCTTCCCCACACACTGAAACCCTTCCCCACACACTGTTACCCCTTCACCACACACTGAAACCCCTTCCCCACACACTGAAACGCCATCCGCACACAGTTAAACAATTCCCCACACACTGAAACCCCTTCCCTACACACTGAATCCCCTTCCGCACACAATGAAACACCTTCCCCACACAATGAAACACCTTCCCCACACACAGAATCCCCTTCCCCACACACTGATGCTCCTTCCGCACACAATGAAACACCTTCCCCAAACACTGAAACACCTTCCCCACACACTGATGCTCCTTCCGCACGCACTGAAACACCTTCCACAAACACTGAAACACCTTCCCAACACACTGAAACCCCTTCAACACATACTGAAACCACTTCCTCACAAACTTAAACCCCTTCTGCACACACTGAAACACCTTCCCCACACACTGAAACCACTTCCCCACACACTGAAACCCATTCCGCACAGAGTGAAACCCTTCCCCACTCACTGAAACACATCCCCACACACTGAAATCCCTTCCCCACACAATGATACACATCCCCACACACTGAAACCCCTTCCCCACACACTGAATCCCCTTCCCCACACACTGAAACACATCCCCAAACACTGAAACACCTTCCCCATAAAATGAAACCCCTTCCGCATCCCGTGAAACACTTCCCCACACACTGAAAAGCCGTTCCCCACACACTGAAACACCATCCCCACACAATGAAACCCCTTCGCACACACTGAAACACCTTCCCCGCACACTGAAACACCTTCCCCACACACTGAAACCCCTTCCTCACACACTGAAACACCTTCCCCACACCCTGAAACCCCTTCCCCACAAACTGAAACCCCTTCCTCACACACTGAAACACCTTCCCCACAAACTGAAACACATTCCCCACACACTGAAATCTCTTCCCCACACACTGAAACCCCTTCCGCACACAGATAAACCCCTTCCACACAAACTGAAACCCCTTCCCCACACACTGAAAAACATCCCCACACACTGAAACACCTTCCCCACACACTGAAACCCCTTACGCACACACTGAAACACATCCCCACACACTGAAACCCATCCGCACACACTGAAACACCTTTCCCAAACACTGAAACCGTTCCCCACACACTGAAACACATCCCCACACACTGAAACCCATCCCCACACACTGAAACACATTCCCCACACACATAAACCCTTCCCGACACACTGAAACACATCCCCACACACTGAAACCCCTTCCTCACACACTGAACCACCTTCCCCACACTCAGCAACACCTTCCCCACACAGTGAAATATCTTACCCACACACTGAAACACCTTCCCCACAGACTGAAACCCCTTCCCCACACACTGAAACACCTTCCCCACACACTGAAACCCATTCGGCTCACACTGAAATCGCGTCCCCACACACTGTAAGCCTTCCCCACACACTGAAACACTTCCCCACACACTGAAACCCCTTCCCCACAAACTGAAACCCCTTCCCAACAAACTGAAAACCCTTCCACACACACTGAAACCTCTTCCCCACAAACTGAAAACCTTCCCCACACACTGAAACCCTTCCCCACACACTGAAACACCTTCCCCACACACTGAAACACCTTCCCCACACACTGAAACCCATCCCCACACTCTGAAACCCCTTCCCCACACACTAAAACACCTTCCCCACACACTGAAACCCCTTCCCCACACACTGAAACTCCTTCCCCACACACTGAAACCCCGTCCCACTCACTGAAAACCATCCCCACACACTGAAACCCCTTCTCCACACCCTGAAACACATCCCCACACACTGGAAAACCTTCCCCACACACTGAAACCCCTTCCGCACACACTGAAACCCATCCCCACACACTGAAACCCATCCCCACACACTGAAACACATTCCCCACACACATAAACCCTTCCCGACACACTGAAACACATCCCCACACACTGAAACCCCTTCCTCACACACTGAACCACCTTCCCCACACTCAGCAACACCTTCCCCACACAGTGAAATATCTTACCCACACACTGAAACACCTTCCCCACAGACTGAAACCCCTTCCCCACACACTGAAACACCTTCCCCACACACTGAAACCCATTCGGCTCACACTGAAACCGCGTCCCCACACACTGTAAGCCTTCCCCACACACTGAAACACTTCCCCACACACTGAAACCCCTTCCCCACAAACTGAAACCCCTTCCCCACAAACTGAAACCCCTTCCACACACACTGAAACCTCTTCCCCACAAACTGAAAACCTTCCCCACACACTGAAACCCTTCCCCACACACTGAAGCACCTTCCCCACACACTGAAACACCTTCCCCACACACTGAAACCCATCCCCACACTCTGAAACCCCTTCCCCACACACTAAAACACCTTCCCCACACACTGAAACCCCTTCCCCACACACTGAAACCCCTTCCCACTCACTGAAACCCATCCCCACACATTGAAACCCATCCCCACACACTGAAACCCCTTGCACGCACACTGAAACCCCTTCTCCACAGCCTGAAACACATCCCCACACACTGAAACACCTTCCCCACACACTGAAACCCCTTCCCCACACAATCAAACCCTTCCCCACATACTGAAACCCCTTCCGCATACTCTGAAACGCCTTCCCCACAAACTGAAAACCTTCCCCACACACTGAAACCCTTCCCCACACACTGTTACCCCTTCACCACACACTGAAACCCCTTCCCCACACACTGAAACGCCATCCGCACACAGTTAAACAATTCCCCACACACTGAAAACCCTTCCCTACACACTGAATCCCCTTCCGCACACAATGAAACACCTTCCCCACACAATGAAACACCTTCCCCACACACAGAATCCCCTTCCCCACACACTGATGCTCCTTCCGCACACAATGAAACACCTTCCCCAAACACTGAAACACCTTCCCCACACACTGATGCTCCTTCCGCACGCACTGAAACACCTTCCGCAAACACTGAAACACCTTCCCAACACACTGAAACCCCTTCAACACATACTGAAACCACTTCCTCACAAACTTAAACCCCTTCTGCACACACTGAAACACCTTCCCCACACACTGAAACCACTTCCCCACACACTGAAACCCATTCCGCACAGAGTGAAACCCTTCCCCACTCACTGAAACACATCCCCACACACTGAAATCCCTTCCCCACACAATGATACACATCCCCACACACTGAAACCCCTTCCCCACACACTGAATCCCCTTCCCCACACACTGAAACACATCCCCAAACACTGAAACACCTTCCCCATAAAATGAAACCCCTTCCGCATCCCGTGAAACACTTCCCCACACACTGAAAAGCCGTTCCCCACACACTGAAACACCATCCCCACACAATGAAACCCCTTCGCACACACTGAAACACCTTCCCCGCACACTGAAACACCTTCCCCACACACTGAAACCCCTTCCTCACACACTGAAACACCTTCCCCACACCCTGAAACCCCTTCCCCACAAACTGAAACCCCTTCCTCACACACTGAAACACCTTCCCCACAAACTGAAACACATTCCCCACACACTGAAATCTCTTCCCCACACACTGAAACCCCTTCCGCACACAGATAAACCCTTCCACACAAACTGAAACCCCTTCCCCACACACTGAAACCCCTTCCCCACACACTGAAAAACATCGCCACACACTGAAACACCTTCCCCACACACTGAAACCCCTTACGCACACACTGAAACCCATCCCCACACACTGAAACCCATCCGCACACACTGAAACACCTTTCCCAAACACTGAAACCGTTCCCCACACACTGAAACACATCCCCACACACTGAAACCCATCCCCACACACTGAAACACATTCCCCACACACATAAACCCTTCCCGACACACTGAAACACATCCCCACACACTGAAACCCCTTCCTCACACACTGAACCACCTTCCCCACACTCAGCAACACCTTCCCCACACAGTGAAATATCTTACCCACACACTGAAACACCTTCCCCACAGACTGAAACCCCTTCCCCACACACTGAAACACCTTCCCCACACACTGAAACCCATTCGGCTCACACTGAAACCGCGTCCCCACACACTGTAAGCCTTCCCCACACACTGAAACACTTCCCCACACACTGAAACCCCTTCCCCACAAACTGAAACCCCTTCCCAACAAACTGAAAACCCTTCCACACACACTGAAACCTCTTCCCCACAAACTGAAAACCTTCCCCACACACTGAAACCCTTCCCCACACACTGAAACACCTTCCCCACACACTGAAACACCTTCCCCACACACTGAAACCCATCCCCACACTCTGAAACCCCTTCCCCACACACTAAAACACCTTCCCCACACACTGAAACCCCTTCCCCACACACTGAAACTCCTTCCCCACACACTGAAACCCCGTCCCACTCACTGAAAACCATCCCCACACACTGAAACCCCTTCTCCACACCCTGAAACACATCCCCACACACTGGAAAACCTTCCCCACACACTGAAACCCCTTCCGCACACACTGAAACCCATCCCCACACACTGAAACCCATCCCCACACACTGAAACACATTCCCCACACACATAAACCCATCCCCACACACTGAAACACATCCCCACACACTGAAACCCCTTCCTCACACACTGAACCACCTTCCCCACACTCAGCAACACCTTCCCCACACAGTGAAATATCTTACCCACACACTGAAACACCTTCCCCACAGACTGAAACCCCTTCCCCACACACTGAAACACCTTCCCCACACACTGAAACCCATTCGGCTCACACTGAAACCGCGTCCCCACACACTGTAAGCCTTCCCCACACACTGAAACACTTCCCCACACACTGAAACCCCTTCCCCACAAACTGAAACCCCTTCCCCACAAACTGAAACCCCTTCCACACACACTGAAACCTCTTCCCCACAAACTGAAAACCTTCCCCACACACTGAAACCCTTCCCCACACACTGAAGCACCTTCCCCACACACTGAAACACCTTCCCCACACACTGAAACCCATCCCCACACTCTGAAACCCCTTCCCCACACACTAAAACACCTTCCCCACACACTGAAACCCCTTCCCCACACACTGAAACTCCTTCCCCACACACTGAAACCCCTTCCCACTCACTGAAAACCATCCCCACACACTGAAACCCATCCCCACACACTGAACCACCTTCCCCACACACTGAAACCCCTTCTCCACACCCTGAAACACATCCCCACACACTGGAAAACCTTCCCCACACACTGAAACCCCTTCCGCACACACTGAAACCCATCCCCACACACTGAAACCCATCCCCACACACTGAAACCCATCCCCACACACTGAAACTCCTTCCCCACACACTGAAACCGTTCCCCACACATTGAAACACATCCCCACACACTGAAACCCATCCCCATACACTGAAACACCTTCCCCGCTCACTGAAACCCCTTCCCCACACACTGAAACACATTCCCACACACTGAAACACATCCCCACACACTGAAACACCTTCCCCACGCACTGAAAGACTTCCCCACACACTGTAACCCCTTTCCTACAAACTGAAACCCCTTCTACACACACTGAAACCCCTTCCGCACGCACTGAAACCCTTTCCCGCATACTGAATCCCCTTCCCCACACACTGAAATCACTTCCCCACACACTGTAACCCTTCCCCACACTCTGAAACCCCTTCCCCACACACTGAAACACATCCCCACACACTGAAACATCTTCCCCACAAACTGAAACCCCTTCTGCATACCGTGATACCCTTCCCCACACACTGAAACCCCTTCCCCACACACTGAAACAGATCCCCAAACACTGAAACACGTTCCCCATAAAATGAAACCCCTTCCGCATACCGTGAAACACTTCCCCACACACTGAAACCCCTTCCTCACACACTGAAACACATCCCTACAAACAGAAACCCCTTCCCCACACACTGAAACCCCTTCTGCACACACTGAAACACCATCCCCACACACTGAAAACACTTCGCACACACTGAAACACCTCCCCCGCACACTGAAACACCTTCCCCACACACTGAAACCCCTTCCCCACACACTGAAACACCTTCCCCACACTCTGAAACCCCTTCCCCACAAACTGAAACCCCTTCCTCACACACTGAAACACCTTCCCCTCAAACTGAAACACATTCCCCAAACTCTGAAATCTCTTCCCCACACACTGAAACCCCTTCCGCACACAGTTAAACCCTTCCACACACACTGAAACCCCTTCCCCACACACTGAAACCGCTTCCCCACACACTGAAAAACATCCCCACACACTGAAAGCCCTTCCCCCCACTCCGAAACAGTTCCCCACTCTCTGAATCCCCTTCCCCACACACTGAAACACCTTCCCCACACACTGAAACCCATCCCCACACTCTGAAACACATCCCCACGCACTGAATCTCCTTCCCCACACACTGAAACCCCTTCCCCTCACATTGAAACCCCTTCCCTACACCCTGAAACACATCCCCACACACTGAAACACCTTCCCCACACACGGAAACCCCTTTCGCACACACTGAAACCCATCCCCACACACTGAAACCCATCCCCACACACTGAAACCTATCCCCACGCACTGAAACACCTTCCCCACACATTGAAACCGTTCCCCACACACTCAAACACATCCCCACACACTGACAGACATCCCCACACACTGAATCACCTTCCCCACGCACTGAAACCCCTGCCGCACACACTGAAACACCTTCCACACACTCTGAAACACCTTCCCCACACATTGAAATACCTTCCCCACACACTGAAACACCTTCCCAAAACTCTGAAACCCCTTCCCCACACACTGAAACCCATCATCATACACTGAAATACATTCCCCACACACTGAACCCCTTCCCCACACACTGAAACACATCCCCACACACTGAAACCCATCCCCACACTCTGAAACCCCTTCCCCATACACTAAAACACCTTGACCACACACTAAAACCCATTCCCCACACGCTGAAACTCCTTCCCCCACACACTGAAACCCCTTCCCACTCACTGAAAACCCATCCCCACACATTGAAACCCATCCCCACACACCTGAAACCCCTTTCACGCACACTGAAACCCCTTCTCCACACCCTGAAACACATCCCCACACACTGAAACACCTTCCCCACACACTGAAACCCCTTCCGCACACCACTGAAACCCATCCCCACACACTGAAACCCATCCCCACACACTGAAACCCCTTCCCCACACACTGAAACCCCTTCCCCACACAATGAAACCCTTCCCCACATACTGAAACCCCTTCCGCATACTCTGAAACGCCTTCCACACAAACTGAAAACCTTCCCCACACACTGAAACCCTTCCCCACACACTGTTACCCCCTTCACCCACACACTGAAACCCCTTCCCCACACACTGAAACGCCATCCGCACACAGTTAAACAATTCCCCACACAACTGAAACCCCCTTCCCCTACACACTGAATCCCCTTCCGCACACAATGAATCACCTTCCCCACACAATGAAACACCTTCCCCACACACAGAATCCCCTTCCCCACACACTGATGCTCCTTCCGCACGACAATGAAACACCTTCCCCAAACACTGAAACACCTTCCCCACACACTGATGCTCCTTCCGCACGCACTGAAACCCCTTCCGCAAACACTGAAACACCTTCCCAACACACTGAAACCCCTTCAACACATACTGAAAACCACTTCCTCACAAACTTAAACCCCTTCTGCACACACTGAAACACCTTCCCCACACACTGAAACCACTTCCCCACACACTGAAACCCATTCCGCACAGAGTGAAACCCTTCCCCACTCACTGAAACACATCCCCACACACTGAAGATCCCTTCCCCACACAATGATACACATCCCCACACACTGAAACCCCTTCCCCACACACTGAATCCCCTTCCCCACACACTGAAACACATCCCCAAACACTGAAACACATTCCCCATAAAATGAAACCCCTTCCGCATCCCGTGAAACACTTCCCCACACACTGAAAAGCCGTTCCCCACACACTGAAACACCATCCCCACACAATGAAACCCCTTCGCAACACACTGAAACACCTTCCCCGCACACTGAAACACCTTCCCCACACACTGAAACCCCTTCCTCACACACTGAAACACCTTCCCCACACTCTGAAACCCCTTCCCCACAAACTGAAACCCCTTCCTCACACACTGAAACACCTTCCCCACAAACTGAAACACATTCCCCACACACTGAAATCTCTTCCCCACACACTGAAACCCCTTCCGCACACAGTTAAACCCTTCCACACAAACTGAAACCCCTTCCCCACACACTGAAACCCCTTCCCCACACACTGAAAAACATCCCCACACACTGAAACTCCTTCCCCCACACTGAAAGCCCTTCCCCCCACTCCGAAACAGTTCCCCACTCTCTGAAACCCCTTCCCCACCCACTGAAACACCTTCCCCACACACTGAAACCCATCCCCACACTCTGAAACCCCTTCCCCACACACTAAAACACCTTCCCCATACAGTGAAACCCCTTCCCCACACATTGAATCTCCTTCCCCACACACTGAAACCCCTTCCCACACACTGACACCCATCCCCCACACACTGAAACCCCTGCCCCCACACACTGAAACCCCTTCCCCACACACTGAAACCGCTTCCCCAAACCCTGAAACACATCCCCAACACACTGAAACACCTTCCCCACACACTGAAACCCCTTTCGCACACACTGAAATCCATCCCCAAACACTGAAACCCATCCACACACACTGAAACCTATCCCCACGCACTGAAAGACCTTCCCCGCACACTGAAACCGTTCTCCACACACTCAAACACATCCCCGACACACTGAAAACACATCCGCACACAATGAAACACCTTCCCCACGCACTGAAACCCCTGCCCCACACACTAATACAACTTCCACACACTCTGAAACACCTTCCCCACACATTGCAATACCTTCCCCACACACTGAAACACCTTCCCAACACTCTGAAACCCCTTCTCCACACACTGAAACCCATCCCCATACACTGAAACACATTCCCCACACACTGAACCCCTTCCCCACACACTGAAACACATCCCCACACACTGAAACACATCCCCACACACTGAAACACCTTCCCCACGCACTGAAACCCCTTCCCCACGCACTGAAACACCTTCCACACACTCTAAAACACCTTCCCCACACATTGAAATACCTTCCCCACACACTGAAACACCTTCCCAACACTCTGAAACCCCTTCCCCACACACTGAAACTCCTTCTCCACACACTGAAACACTTCCCCACACACTGAAACCCCTTCCCCACAAACTGAAACCCCTTCCCCACACACTGAACACCCCTTCCGCACACACTGAAACCCTTCCCCACATACTGAAAACCCTTCCATACACACTGAAACCCCTTCCCCACAAACTGAAAACCTTCCCCACACACTGAAACCCTTCCCCACACACTGAAACCCCATCCGCACACCCGTTAAACAATTCCCCACACACTGAAACCCCTTCCTCACACACTGAAACCCCTTCCCTACACACTGAATCCCCTTCCGCACACAATGAAACACATTCCCCCACACACTGAATCCCTTTCCCCACAAACTGAAACCCCTTCCGCACACAATGAAACACCTTCCCCAAACACTGAATCCCCTTCCCCACACACTGAAACACCTTCCGCACACACTGAAACCCCTTCCGCAAACACTGAAACACCTTCCCAACATACTGAAACCCCTTCAACACACACTGAAACCCCTTCCTCACACACTGAAACCCCTTCCGCACACACTGAAGCACCTTCCCCACACACTGAAACACCTTCCCCACACACTGAAACACATCCCCACACACTGAAACTCCTTCCCCACACACTGAAAACAGATCCCCACACACTGAAACCCTTCCCCACACACTGAAACACATCCCAACACACTGAAACATCTTACCCACACACTGAAACCCCTTCCCCACACACTGAAACACATCCCCACACACAGAAACGCCTTCCCCACACACTGAAACCCCTTCCGCACATACTGAAACACCTTCCCCACACACTGAAACCCCTTCCCCACACACTGAAACCCCTTCTGCACACACTGAAACCCCTTCCCCACACTCTGATACCCCTTCCCCACTACCAGAAACCCCTTCCGCACACACTGAAACGCCTTCCCAACAAACTGAAACACCTTCCCCACAAACTGAAACCCCTTCCCAACACACTGAAACACCTTCTCCACACACTGAAACAACTTCCCTACACACTGTAACCCCTTCCCCACACACTGAAACACTTCCCCACACACTGAAACCCCTTCCCCCCACAAACTGAAACCCCTTCCCCACACACTGAAACCCCTTCCGCACACACTGAAACCCTTCCCCACATACTGAAAACCCTTCCATACACACTGAAACCCCTTCCCCACAAACTGAAACCCTTCCCCACACACTGAAACCCCATCCACACACAATGAAACACCTTCCCCAAACACTGAATCCCCTTCCCACCCACTGAAACACCTTCCGCACACACTGAAACCCCTTCCGCAAACACTGAAACACCTTCCCAACATACTGAAACCCCTTCAACACACACTGAAACCCCTTCCTCACACACTGAAACCCCTTCCGCACACACTGAAGCACCTTCCCCACACACTGAAACCACTTCCCCACACACTGAAACCCCTTCCGCACACAGTGAAACACTTCCCCACACACTGAAACACCTTCCCCACACACTGAAACACATCCCCACACACTGAAACTCCTTCCCCACACACTGAAACAGATCCGCACACACTGAAATCCTTCCCCACACACTGAAACACATCCCCACACCTGAAACATCTTCCCCACAAACTGAAACCCCTTCTGCATACCGTGATACCATTCCCCACACACTGAAACCCCTTCCCCACACACTGAAACACATCCCCACACACAGAAACGCCTTCCCCACACACTGAAACCCCTTCCGCACATACTGAAACACCTTCCCCACACATTGAAACCCCTTTCCCACACAGTGAAACCCTTCTGCACACACTGAAACCCCTACCGTACACACTGAAACACCTTCCCCACACACTGAAACCCCTTCCCCACACTCTGACACCCCTTCCCCACTACCAGAAACCCCTTCCGCACACACTGAAACGCCTTCCCAACAAACTGAAACACCTTCCCCACAAACTGAAAACCTTCCCCACACACTGAAACCCTTCCCCACACACTGAAACCCCATCCGCACACCGTTAAACAATTCCCCACACACTGAAACCCCTTCCTCACACACTGAAACCCCTTCCTACACACAGAATCCCCTTCCGCACACAATGAAACACATTCCCCACACACTGAATCCCTTTCCCCACAAACTGAAACCCCTTCCGCACACAATGAAACACCTTCCCCAAACACTGAATCCCCTTCCCCACACACTGAAACACCTTCCGCACACACTGAAACCCCTTCCGCAAACACTGAAACACCTTCCCAACATACTGAAACCCCTTCAACACACACTGAAACCCCTTCCTCACACACTGAAACCCCTTCCGCACCCACTGAAGCACCTTCCCCACACATTGAAACCACTTCCCCACACACTGAAACCCCTTCCGCACACAGTGAAACACTTCCCCACACACTGAAACACCTTCCCCACACACTGAAACACATCCCCACACACTGAAACCCTTCCCCACACACTGAAACACATCCCCACACACTGAAACATCTTCCCACAAACTGAAACACCTTCTGCATACCGTGATACCCTTCCCCACACACTGAAACCCCTTCCCCACACACTGAAACCCCTTCTGCACACACTGAAACCCCTACCATACACACTGAAACACCTTACCCACACACTGAAACCCCTTCCCCACACTCTGATACCCCTTCCCCACTACCAGAAACCCCTTCCGCACACACTGAAACGCCTTCCCAACAAACTGAAACACCTTCCCCACAAACTGAAACCCCTTCCCAACACACTGAAACACCTTCTCCACACACTGAAACAACTTCCCTACACACTGTAACCCCTTCCCCACACACTGAAACACTTCCCCACACACTGAAACCCCTTCCTCACAAACTGAAACCCCTTCCCCACACACTGAAACCCCTTCCGCACACACTGAAACCCTTCCCCACATACTGAAAACCCTTCCATACACACTGAAACCCCTTCCCCACAAACTGAAAACCTTCCCCACACACTGAAACCCTTCCCCACACACTGAAACCCCATCCACACACAATGAAACACCTTCCCCAAACACTGAATCCCCTTCCCCACACACTGAAACACCTTCCGCACACACTGAAACCCCTTCCGCAAACACTGAAACACCTTCCCAACATACTGAAACCCCTTCAACACACACTGAAACCCCTTCCTCACACACTGAAACCCCTTCCGCACACACTGAAGCACCTTCCCCACACACTGAAACCACTTCCCCACACACTGAAACCCCTTCCGCACACAGTGAAACACTTCCCCACACACTGAAACACCTTCCCCACACACTGAAACACATCCCCACACACTGAAACTCCTTCCCCACACACTGAAACAGATCCGCACACACTGAAATCCTTCCCCACACACTGAAACACATCCCCACACACTGAAACATCTTCCCCACAAACTGAAACCCCTTCTGCATACCGTGATACCCTTCCCCACACACTGAAACCCCTTCCCCACACACTGAAACACATCCCCACACACAGAAACGCCTTCCCCACACACTGAAACCCCTTCCGCACATACTGAAACACCTTCCCCACACATTGAAACCCCTTCCCCACACACTGAAACCCCTTCTGCACACACTGAAACCCCTACCGTACACACTGAAACACCTTCCCCACACACTGAAACCCCTTCCCCACACTCTGACACCCCTTCCCCACTACCAGAAACCCCTTCCGCACACACTGAAACGCCTTCCCAACAAACTGAAACACCTTCCCCACAAACTGAAAACCTTCCCCACACACTGAAACCCTTCCCCACACACTGAAACCCCATCCGCACACCGTTAAACAATTCCCCACACACTGAAACCCCTTCCTCACACACTGAAACCCCTTCCCTACACACAGAATCCCCTTCCGCACACAATGAAACACATTCCCCACACACTGAATCCCATTCCCCACAAACTGAAACCCCTTCCGCACACAATGAAACACCTTCCCCAAACACTGAATCCCCTTCCCCACACACTGAAACACCTTCCGCACACACTGAAACCACTTCCGCAAACACTGAAACACCTTCCCAACATACTGAAACCCCTTCAACACACACTGAAACCCCTTCCACACACACTGAAACCCCTTCCGCACCCACTGAAGCACCTTCCCCACACATTGAAACCACTTCCCCACACACTGAAAACCCTTCCGCACACAGTGAAACACTTCCCCACACACTGAAACACCTTCCCCACACACTGAAACACATCCCCACACACTGAAACCCTTCCCCACACACTGAAACACATCCCCACACACTGAAACATCTTCCCACAAACTGAAACCCCTTCTGCATACCGTGATACCCTTCCCCACACTCTGAAACCCCTTCCCCACACACTGAAACCCCTTCTGCACACACTGAAACCCCTACCATACACACTGAAACACCTTACCCACACACTGAAACCCCTTCCCCACACTCTGACACCCCTTCCCCAGAAAAAGAAACCCCTTCCGCACTGAAACACATCCCCACACACAGAAACGCCTTCCCCACACAATGAAACCCCTTCCGCACATACTGAAACACCTTCCCCACACACTGAAACCCCTTCCCCACACACTGAAACCCCTTCTGCACACACTGAAACCCCTACCATACACACTGAAACACCTTACCCACACACTGAAACCCCTTCCCCACACTCTGACACCCCTTCCCCAGAAAAAGAAACCCCTTCCGCACACACTGAAACGCCTTCCCAACAAACTGAAACACTTTCCCCACAAACTGAAACCCCTTCCCCACAAACAGAAACCCCTTCGGCACACAGTAAAACCCTTCCCCACACACTGAAACCCATTCCCCACACACTGAAACCCCTTCCACAAACACTGAAAAACATCGCCACACACTGAAACCCATTCCCCCCACTCTGAGAGCCCTTCCCCCCACAGTGAAACACTTCCCCACACTCTGAAACCCCTTCCCCGCACACTGAAACCCTTTCCCCACACACTGAAACCCATCCCCACACACTGAAACCCCTTCCGCACATACTGAAACACCTTCCCCACACACTGAAACCCCTTCCCCACACACTCAAACACCTTCCCCACACACTGAAACACCTTCGCCGCACACTGATACTCCTTCCCCACACCCTGAAACCCCTTCCCACTCACTGAAACCCATCCCCACCACTGAAACCCATCCCCACACACTGAAACCCCTTCCCCACACCAGGAATCACATCCCCACACACTGAAACACCTTCCCCACACAATGAAACCCCTTACGCACACACTGAAACACATCCCCACACACTGAAACCCATCCGCACACACTGAAACACCTTTCCCAAACACTGAAACCGTTCCCCACACACTGAAACACATCCCCACACACTGAAACCCATCCCCACACACTGAAACACATTCCCCACACACATAAACCCTTCCCGACACACTGAAACACATCCCCACACACTGAAACCCCTTCCTCACACACTGAACCACCTTCCCCACACTCAGCAACACCTTCCCCACACAGTGAAATATCTTACCCACACACTGAAACACCTTCCCCACAGACTGAAACTCCTTCCCCACACACTGAAACACCTTCTCCACACACTGAAACCCATTCGGCTCACACTGAAACCGCGTCCCCACACACTGTAAGCCTTCCCCACACACTGAAACACTTCCCCACACACTGAAACCCCTTCCCCACAAACTGAAACCCCTTCCCCACAAACTGAAACCCCTTCCACACACACGGAAACCTCTTCCCCACAAACTGAAAACCTTCCCCACACACTGAAACCCTTCCCCACACACTGAAACACCTTCCCCACACACTGAAACACCTTCCCCACACACTGAAACCCATCCCCACACTCTGAAACCCCTTCCCCACACACTAAAACACCTTCCCCACACACTAAAACCGCTTCCCCACACACTGAAACTCCTTCCCCACACACTGAAACCCCTTCCCACTCACTGAAAACCATCCCCACACACTGAAACCCATCCCCACACACTGAAACACTTCCCCACACACTGAAACCCCTTCTCCACACCCTGAAACACATCCCCACACACTGGAAAACCTTCCCCACACACTGAAACCCCTTCCGCACACACTGAAACCCATCCCCACACACTGAAACCCATCCCCACACACTGAAACCCATCCCCACACACTGAAACTCCTTCCCCACACACTGAAACCGTTCCCCACACATTGAAACACATCCCCACACACTGAACCCCTTCCCCACACACTGAAACACCTTCCCCACACACTGAAACACCTTCCCCACACACTGAAACCCATCCCCACACTCTGAAACCCCTTCCCCACACACTAAAACACCTTCCCCACACACTGAAACCCCTTCCCCACACACTGAAACTCCTTCCCCACACACTGAAACCCCTTCCCACTCACTGAAAACCATCCCCACACACTGAAACCCATCCCCACACACTGAAACACTTCCCCACACACTGAAACCCCTTCTCCACACCCTGAAACACATCCCCACACACTGGAAAACCTTCCCCACACACTGAAACCCCTTTCGCACACACTGAAACCCATCCCCACACTCTGAAACCCATCCCCACACACTGAAACCCATCCCCACACACTGAAACTCCTTCCCCACACACTGAAACCGTTCCCCACACATTGAAACACATCCCCACACACTGAAACCCATCCCCATACACTGAAACACCTTCCCCACTCACTGAAACCCCTTCCCCACACACTGAAACACATTCCCACACACTGAAACACATCCCCACACACTGAAACACCTTCCCCACGCACTGAAACACTTCCCCACACACTGTAACCCCTTTCCTACAAACTGAAACCCCTTCCCCACACACTGAAACCCCTTCCTCACACACTGAAACACCTTCCCCACAAACTGAAACACATTCCCCACACACTGAAATCTCTTCCCCACACACTGAAACCCCTTCCGCACACAGTTAAACCCTTCCACACAAACTGAAACCCCTTCCCCACACACTGAAACCCCTTCCCCACACACTGAAAAACATCCCCTCACACTGAAACTCCTTCCCCCCACACTGAAAGCCCTTCCCCCCACTCCGAAACAGTTCCCCACTCTCTGAAACCCCTTCCCCACCCACTGAAACACCTTCCCCACACACTGAAACCCATCCCCACACTCTGAAACCCCTTCCCCACACACTAAAACACCTTCCCCATACAGTGAAACCCCTTCCCCACACACTGAATCTCCTTCCCCACACACTGAAACCCCTTCCCACACACTGACACCCATCCCCACACACTGAAACCCCTGCCCCACACACTGAAACCCCTTCCCCACACACTGAAACCCCTTCCCCAAACCCTGAAACACATCCCCACACACTGAAACACCTTCCCCACACACTGAAACCCCTTTCGCACACACTGAAATCCATTCCCACACACTGAAACCCATCCCCACACACTGAAACCTATCCCCACGCACTGAAAGACCTTCCCCACACACTGAAACCGTTCTCCACACACTCAAACACATCCCCACACACTGAAACACATCCGCACACACTGAAACACCTTCCCCACGCACTGAAAACCCTGCCCCACACACTAATACACCTTCCACACACTCTGAAACACCTTCCCCACACATTGCAATACCTTCCCCACACACTGAAACACCTTCCCAACACTCTGAAACCCCTTCTCCACACACTGAAACCCATCCCCATACACTGAAACACATTCCCCACACACTGAACCCCTTCCCCACACACTGAAACACATCCCCACACACTGAAACACATCCCCACACACTGAAACACCTTCCCCACGCACTGAAACCCCTTCCCCACGCACTGAAACACCTTCCACACACTCTAAAACACCTTCCCCACACATTGAAATACCTTCCCCACACACTGAAACACCTTCCCAACACTCTGAAACCCCTTCCCCACACACTGAAACACCTTCTCCACACACTGAAACACTTCCCCACACACTGAAACCCCTTCCCCACAAACTGAAACCCCTTCCCCACACACTGAAACCCCTTCCGCACACACTGAAACCCTTCCCCACATACTGAAAACCCTTCCATACACACTGAAACCCCTTCCCCACAAACTGAAAACCTTCCCCACACACTGAAACCCTTCCCCACACACTGAAACCCCATCCGCACACCGTTAAACAATTCCCCACACACTGAAACCCCTTCCTCACACACTGAAACCCCTTCCCTACACACTGAATCCCCTTCCGCACACAATGAAACACATTCCCCACACACTGAATCCCTTTCCCCACAAACTGAAACCCCTTCCGCACACAATGAAACACCTTCCCCAAACACTGAATCCCCTTCCCCACACACTGAAACACCTTCCGCACACACTGAAACCCCTTCCGCAAACACTGAAACACCTTCCCAACATACTGAAACCCCTTCAACACACACTGAAACCCCTTACTCACACACTGAAACCCCTTCTGCACACACTGAAGCACCTTCCCCACAAACTGAAACCACTTCCCCACACACTGAAACCCCTTCCGCACACAGTGAAACACTTCCCCACACACTGAAACACCTTCCCCACACAATGAAACCCCTTCCGCACATACTGAAACACCTTCCCCACACACTGAAACCCCTTCCCCACACACTGAAACCCCTTCTGCACACACTGAAACCCCTACCATACACACTGAACACCTTACCCACACACTGAAACCCCTTCCCCACACTCTGACACCCCTTCCCCAGAAAAAGAAACCCCTTCCGCACACACTGAAACGCCTTCCCAACAAACTGAAACACTTTCCCCACAAACTGAAACCCCTTCCCCACAAACAGAAACCCCTTCGGCACACAGTAAAACCCTTCCCCACACACTGAAACCCATTCCTCACACACTGAAACCCCTTCCACAAACACTGAAAAACATCGCCACACACTGAAACCCATTCCCCCCACTCTGAGAGCCCTTCCCCCCACACTGAAACACTTCCCCACACTCTGAAACCCCTTCCCCGCACACTGAAACCCTTTCCCCACACACTGAAACCCATCCCCACACACTGAAACCCCTTCCCCACACACTCAAACACCTTCCCCACACACTGAAACACCTTCGCCGCACACTGATACTCCTTCCCCACACCCTGAAACCCCTTCCCACTCACTGAAACCCATCCCCACCACTGAAACCCATCCCCACATACTGAAACCCCTTCCCCACACCAGGAATCACATCCCCACACACTGAAACACCTTCCCCACACACTGAAACCCCTTACGCACACACTGAAACACATCCCCACACACTGAAACCCATCCGCACACACTGAAACACCTTTCCCAAACACTGAAACCGTTCCCCACACACTGAAACACATCCCCACACACTGAAACCCATCCCCACACACTGAAACACATTCCCCACACACATAAACCCTTCCCGACACACTGAAACACATCCCCACACACTGAAACCCCTTCCTCACACACTGAACCACCTTCCCCACACTCAGCAACACCTTCCCCACACAGTGAAATATCTTACCCACACACTGAAACACCTTCCCCACAGACTGAAACCCCTTCCCCACACACTGAAACACCTTCTCCACACACTGAAACCCATTCGGCTCACACTGAAACCGCGTCCCCACACACTGTAAGCCTTCCCCACACACTGAAACACTTCCCCACACACTGAAACCCCTTCCCCACAAACTGAAACCCCTTCCCCACAAACTGAAACCCCTTCCACACACACTGAAACCTCTTCCCCACAAACTGAAAACCTTCCCCACACACTGAAACCCTTCCCCACACACTGAAACACCTTCCCCACTCACTGAAACACCTTCCCCACACACTGAAACCCATCCCCACACTCTGAAACCCCTTCCCCACACACTAAAACACCTTCCCCACACACTGAAACCCCTTCCCCACACACTGAAACACCTTCCCCACACACTGAAACCCCTTCCCACTCACTGAAAACCATCCCCACACACTGAAACCCATCCCCACACACTGAAACACTTCCCCACACACTGAAACCCCTTCTCCACACCCTGAAACACATCCCCACACACTGGAAAACCTTCCCCACACACTGAAACCCCTTCCGCACACACTGAAACCCATCCCCACACACTGAAACCCATCCCCACACACTGAAAACCATCCCCACACACTGAAACTCCTTCCCCACACACTGAAACCGTTCCCCACACATTGAAACACATCCCCACACACTGAAACCCTTCCCCACACACTGAAACACCTTCCCCACACACTGAAACACCTTCCCCACACACTGAAACCCATCCCCACACTCTGAAACCCCTTCCCCACACACTAAAACACCTTCCCCACACACTGAAACCCCTTCCCCACACACTGAAACACCTTCCCCACACACTGAAACCCCTTCCCACTCACTGAAAACCATCCCCACACACTGAAACCCATCCCCACACACTGAAACACTTCCCCACACACTGAAACCCCTTCTCCACACCCTGAAACACATCCCCACACACTGGAAAACCTTCCCCACACACTGAAACCCCTTCCGCACACACTGAAACCCATCCCCACACTCTGATACCCATCCCCACACACTGAAACCCATCCCCACACACTGAAACTCCTTCCCCACACACTGAAACCGTTCCCCACACATTGAAACACATCCCCACACACTGAAACCCATCCCCATACACTGAAACACCTTCCCCACTGACTGAAACCCCTTCCCCACACACTGAAACACATTCCCACACACTGAAACACATCCCCACACACTGAAACACCTTCCCCACGCACTGAAACACTTCCCCACACACTGTAACCCCTTTCCTACAAACTGAAACCCCTTCCCCACACACTGAAACCCCTTCCTCACACACTGAAACACCTTCCCCACAAACTGAAACACATTCCCCACACACTGAAATCTCTTCCCCACACACTGAAACCCCTTCCGCACACAGTTAAACCCTTCCACACAAACTGAAACCCCTTCCCCACACACTGAAACCCCTTCCCCACACACTGAAAAACATCCCCTCACACTGAAACTCCTTCCCCCCACACTGAAAGCCCTTCCCCCCACTCCGAAACAGTTCCCCACTCTCTGAAACCCCTTCCCCACCCACTGAAACACCTTCCCCACACACTGAAACCCATCCCCACACTCTGAAACCCCTTCCCCACACACTAAAACACCTTCCCCATACAGTGAAACCCCTTCCCCACACACTGAATCTCCTTCCCCACACACTGAAACCCCTTCCCACACACTGACACCCATCCCCACACACTGAAACCCCTGCCCCACACACTGAAACCCCTTCCCCACACACTGAAACCCCTTCCCCAAACCCTGAAACACATCCCCACACACTGAAACACCTTCCCCACACACTGAAACCCCTTTCGCACACACTGAAATCCATTCCCACACACTGAAACCCATCCCCACACACTGAAACCTATCCCCACGCACTGAAAGACCTTCCCCACACACTGAAACCGTTCTCCACACACTCAAACACATCCCCACACACTGAAACACATCCGCACACACTGAAACACCTTCCCCACGCACTGAAAACCCTGCCCCACACACTAATACACCTTCCACACACTCTGAAACACCTTCCCCACACATTGCAATACCTTCCCCACACACTGAAACACCTTCCCAACACTCTGAAACCCCTTCTCCACACACTGAAACCCATCCCCATACACTGAAACACATTCCCCACACACTGAACCCCTTCCCCACACACTGAAACACATCCCCACACACTGAAACACATCCCCACACACTGAAACACCTTCCCCACGCACTGAAACCCCTTCCCCACGCACTGAAACACCTTCCACACACTCTAAAACACCTTCCCCACACATTGAAATACCTTCCCCACACACTGAAACACCTTCCCAACACTCTGAAACCCCTTCCCCACACACTGAAACACCTTCTCCACACACTGAAACACTTCCCCACACACTGAAACCCCTTCCCCACAAACTGAAACCCCTTCCCCACACACTGAAACCCCTTCCCCATACAGTGAAACCCCATCCCCACACACTGAATCTCCTTCCCCACACACTGAAACCCCTTCCCACACACTGACACCCATCCCCACACACTGAAACCCCTGCCCTACACTCTGAAACCCCTTCCCCACACACTGAAACCCCTTCCCCAAACCCTGAAACACATCCCCACACACTGAAACACCTTCCCCACACACTGAAACCCCTTTCGCACACACTGAAATCCATCCCCGCACACTGAAACCCATCCCCACACACTGAAACCTATCCCCACGCACTGAAAGACCTTCCCCACACACTGAAACCGTTCTCCACACACTCAAACACATCCCCACACACTGAAACACATCCGCACACACTGAAACACCTTCCCCACGCACTGAAACCCCTGCCCCACACACTAATACACCTTCCACACACTCTGAAACACCTTCCCCACACATTGCAATACCTTCCCCATCACACTGAAACACCTTCCCAACACTCTGAAACCCCTTCTCCACACACTAAAACCCATCCCCATACACTGAAACACATTCCCCACACACTGAACCCCTTCCCCACACACTGAAACACATCCCCACACACTGAAACACATCCCCACACACTGAAACACCTTCCCCACGCACTGAAACCCCTTCCCCACGCACTGAAACACCTTCCACACACTCTAAAACACCTTCCCCACACATTGAAATACCTTCCCCACACACTGAAACACCTTCCCAACACTCTGAAACCCCTTCCCCACACACTGAAACACCTTCTCCACACACTGAAACACTTCCCCACACACTGAAACCCCTTCCCCACAAACTGAAACCCCTTCCCCACACACTGAAACCCCTTCCGCACACACTGAAACCCTTCCCCACATACTGAAAACCCTTCCATACACACTGAAACCCCTTCCCCACAAACTGAAAACCTTCCCCACACACTGAAACCCTTCCCCACACACTGAAACCCCATCCGCACACCGTTAAACAATTCCCCACACACTGAAACCCCTTCCTCACACACTGAAACCCCTTCCCTACACACTGAATCCCCTTCCGCACACAATGAAACACATTCCCCACACACTGAATCCCTTTCCCCACAAACTGAAACCCCTTCCGCACACAATGAAACACCTTCCCCAAACACTGAATCCCCTTCCCCACACACTGAAACACCTTCCGCACACACTGAAACCCCTTCCGCAAACACTGAAACACCTTCCCAACATACTGAAACCCCTTCAACACACACTGAAACCCCTTCCTCACACACTGAAACCCCGTCTGCACACACTGAAGCACCTTCCCCACACACTGAAACCACTTCCCCACACACTGAAACCCCTTCCGCACACAGTGAAACACTTCCCCACACACTGAAACACCTTCCCCACACACTGAAACACATCCCCACACACTGAAACTACTTCCCCACACACTGATACAGATCCCCACACACTGAAACCCTTCCCCACACACTGAAACACATCCCCACACACTGAAACATCTTCCCCACAAACTGAAACCCCTTCTGCATACCGTGATACCCTTCCCCACACACTGAAACCCCTTCCCCACACACTGAAACACATCCCCACACACAGAAACGCCTTCCCCACACACTGAAACCCCTTCCGCACATACTGAAACACCTTCCCCACACACTGAAACCCCTTCCCCACACACTGAAACCCCTTCTGCACACACTGAAACCCCTACCGTACACACTGAAACACCTTCCCCACACACTGAAACCCCTTCCCCACACTCTGATACCCCTTCCCCACTACCAGAAACCCCTTCCGCACACACTGAAACGCCTTCCCAACAAACTGAAACACCTTCCCCACAAACTGAAACCCCTTCCCAACACACTGAAACACCTTCTCCACACACTGAAACAACTTCCCTACACACTGTAACCCCTTCCCCACACACTGAAACACTTCCCCACACACTGAAACCCCTTCCCCACAAACTGAAACCCCTTCCCCACACACTGAAACCCCTTCCGCACACACTGAAACCCTTCCCCACATACTGAAAACCCTTCCATACACACTGAAACCCCTTCCCCACAAACTGAAAACCTTCCCCACACACTGAAACCCTTCCCCACACACTGAAACCCCATCCGCACATCGTTAAACAATTCCCCACACACTGAAACCCCTTCCTCACACACTGAAACCCCTTCCCTACACACAGAATACCCTTCCGCACACAATGAAACACATTCCCCACACACTGAATCCCTTTCCCCACAAACTGAAACCCCTTCCGCACACAATGAAACACCTTCCCCAAACACTGAATCCCCTTCCCCACACACTGAAACACCTTCCGCACACACTGAAACACCTTCCGCAAACACTGAAACACCTTCCCAACATACTGAAACCCCTTCAACACAGACTGAAACCTCTTCCTCACACACTGAAACCCCTTCCGCACACACTGAAGCACCTTCCCCACACACTGAAACCACTTCCCCACACACTGAAACCCCTTCCGCACACAGTGAAACACTTCCCCACACACTGAAACACCTTCCCCACACACTGAAACACATCCCCACACACTGAAACTCCTTCCCCACACACTGAAACAGATCCGCACACACTGAAACCCTTCCCCACACACTGAAACACATCCCCACACACTGAAACATCTTCCCCACAAACTGAAACCCCTTCTGCATACCGTGATACCCTTCCCCACACACTGAAACCCCTTCCCCACACACTGAAACACATCCCCACACACAGAAACGCCTTCCCCACACACTGAAACCCCTTCCGCACATACTGAAACACCTTCCCCACACACTGAAACCCCTTCCCCACACACTGAAACCCCTTCTGCACACACTGAAACCCCTACCGTACAAACTGAAACACCTTCCCCACACACTGAAACCCCTTCCCCACACTCTGACACCCCTTCCCCACTACCAGAAACCCCTTCCGCACACACTGAAACGCCTTCCCAACAAACTGAAACACCTTCCCCACAAACTGAAACCCCTTCCCAACACACTGAAACACCTTCTCCACACACTGAAACAACTTCCCTACACACTGTAACCCCTTCCCCACACTCTGAAACACTTCCCCACACACTGAAACCCCTTCCCCACAAACTGAAACCCCTTCCCCACACACTGAAACCCCTTCCGCACACACTGAAACCCTTCCCCACATACTGAAAACCCTTCCATACACACTGAAACCCCTTCCCCACAAACTGAAAACCTTCCCCACACACTGAAACCCTTCCCCACACACTGAAACCCCATCCGCACACCGTTAAACAATTCCCCACACACTGAAACCCCTTCCTCACACACTGAAACCCCTTCCCTACACACAGAATCCCCTTCCGCACACAATGAAACACATTCCCCACACACTGAATCCCATTCCCCACAAACTGAAACCCCTTCCGCACGCAATGAAACACCTTCCCCAAACACTGAATCCCCTTCCCCACACACTGAAACACCTTCCGCACACACTGAAACCCCTTCCGCAAACACTGAAACACCTTCCCAACATACTGAAACCCCTTCAACACACACTGAAACCCCTTCCTCACACACTGAAACCCCTTCCGCACACACTGAAGCACCTTCCCCACACACTGAAACCACTTCCCCACACACTGAAACCCCTTCCGCACACAGTGAAACACTTCCCCACACACTGAAACACCTTCCCCACACACTGAAACACATCCCCACACACTGAAACCCTTCCCCACACACTGAAACACATCCCCACACACTGAAACATCTTCCCCACAAACTGAAACCCTTTCTGCATACCGTGATACCCTTCCCCACACACTGAAACCCCTTCCCCACACACTGAAACACATCCCCACACACAGAAACGCCTTCCCCACACACTGAAACCCCTTCCGCACATACTGAAACACCTTCCCCACACACTGAAACCCCTTCTGCACACACTGAAACCCCTACCATACACACTGAAACACCTTACCCACACACTGAAACCCCTTCCCCACACTCTGACACCCCTTCCCCAGAAAAAGAAACCCCTTCCGCACACACTGAAACGCCTTCCCAACAAACTGAAACACTTTCCCCACAAACTGAAACCCCTTCTACACAAACAGAAACCCCTTCGGCACACAGTAAAACCCTTCCCCACACACTGAAACCCATTCCCCACACACTGAAACCCCTTCCACAAACACTGAAAAACATCGCCACACACTGAAACCCATTCCCCCCACTCTGAGAGCCCTTCCCCCCACACTGAAACACTTCCCCACACTCTGAAACCCCTTCCCCACACACTGAAACCCTTTCCCCACACACTGAAACCCATCCCCACACACTGAAACCCCTTCCGCACATACTGAAACACCTTCCCCACACACTGAAACCCCTTCCCCACACACTGAAACCCCTTCTGCACACACTGAAACCCCTACCATACGCACTGAAACACCTTACCCACACACTGAAACCCCTTCCCCACACTCTGACACCCCTTCCCCAGAAAAAGAAACCCCTTCCGCACACACTGAAACGCCTTCCCAACAAACTGAAACACTTTCCCCACAAACTGAAACCCCTTCCCCACAAACAGAAACCCCTTCGGCACACAGTAAAACCCTTCCCCACACACTGAAACCCATTCCCCACACACTGAAACCCCTTCCACAAACACTGAAAAACATCGCCACACACTGAAACCCATTCCCCCCACTCTGAGAGCCCTTCCCCCCACACTGAAACACTTCCCCACACTCTGAAACCCCTTCCCCGCACACTGAAACCCTTTCCCCACACACTGAAACCCATCCCCACACACTGAAACCCCTTCCCCACACACTCAAACACCTTCCCCACACACTGAAACACCTTCGCCGCACACTGATACTCCTTCCCCACACCCTGAAACCCCTTCCCACTCACTGAAACCCATCCCCACACACTGAAACCCATCCCCACACACTGAAACCCCTTCCCCACACCAGGAATCACATCCCCACACACTGAAACACATTCCCCACACACTGAAACCCCTTACGCACACACTGAAACACATCCCCACACAATGAAACCCATCCGCACACACTGAAACACCTTTCCCAAACACTGAAACCGTTCCCCACACACTGAAACACATCCCCACACACTGAAACCCATCCCCACACACTGAAACACATTCCCCACACACATAAACCCTTCCCGACACACTGAAACACATCCCCACACACTGAAACCCCTTCCTCACACACTGAACCACCTTCCCCACACTCAGCAACACCTTCCCCACACAGTGAAATATCTTACCCACACACTGAAACACCTTCCCCACAGACTGAAACCCCTTCCCCACACACTGAAACACCTTCCCCACACACTGAAACCCATTCGGCTCACACTGAAACCGCGTCCCCACACACTGTAAGCCTTCCCCACACACTGAAACACTTCCCCACACACTGAAACCCCTTCCCCACAAACTGAAACCACTTCCCCACAAACTGAAACCCCTTCCCCACACACTGAAACCTCTTCCCCACAAACTGAAAACCTTCCCCACACACTGAAACCCTTCCCCACACACTGAAACACCTTCCCCACACACTGAAACACCTTCCCCACACACTGAAACCCATCCCCACACTCTGAAACCCCTTCCCCACACACTAAAACACCTTCCCCACACACTGAAACCCCTTCCCCACACACTGAAACTCCTTCCCCAAACACTGAAACCCCTTCCCACTCACTGAAAACCATCCCCACACACTGAAGCCCATCCCCACACACTGAAACACTTCCCCACACACTGAAACCCCTGCTCCACACCCTGAAACACATCCCCACACACTGGAAAACCTTCCCCACACACTGAAACCCCTTCCGCACACACTGAAACCCATCCCCACACACTGAAACCCCTTCCCCACACACTGAAACCCCTTCTGCACACACTGAAACCCCTACCATACACACTGAAACACCTTACCCACACACTGAAACCCCTTCCCCACACTCTGACACCCCTTCTCCAGAAAAAGAAACCCCTTCCGCACACACTGAAACGCCTTCCCAACAAACTGAAACACTTTCCCCACAAACTGAAACCCCTTCCCCACAAACAGAAACCCCTTCGGCACACAGTAAAACCCTTCCCCACACACTGAAACCCATTCCCCACACACTGAAACCCCTTCCACAAACACTGAAAAACATCGCCACACACTGAAACCCATTCCCCCCACTCTGAGAGCCCTTCCCCCCACACTGAAACACTTCCCCACACTCTGAAACCCCTTCCCCGCACACTGAAACCCTTTCCCCACACACTGAAACCCATCCCCACACACTGAAACCCCTTCCGCACATACTGAAACACCTTCCCCACACACTGAAACCCCTTCCCCACACACTGAAACCCCTTCTGCACACACTGAAACCCCTACCATACACACTGAAACACCTTACCCACACACTGAAACCCCTTCCCCACACTCTGACACCCCTTCCCCAGAAAAAGAAACCCCTTCCGCACACACTGAAACGCCTTCCCAACAAACTGAAACACTTTCCCCACAAACTGAAACCCCTTCCCCACAAACAGAAACCCCTTCGGCACACAGTAAAACCCTTCCCCACACACTGAAACCCATTCCCCACACACTGAAACCCCTTCCACAAACACTGAAAAACATCGCCACACACTGAAACCCATTCCCCCCACTCTGAGAGCCCTTCCCCCCACACTGAAACACTTCCCCACACTCTGAAACCCCTTCCCCGCACACTGAAACCCTTTCCCCACACCCTGAAACCCATCCCCACACACTGAAACCCCTTCCCCACACACTCAAACACCTTCCCCATACACTGAAACACCTTCGCCGCACACTGATACTCCTTCCCCACACCCTGAAACCCCTTCCCACTCACTGAAACCCATCCCCACACACTGAAACCCATCCCCACACACTGAAACCCCTTCCCCACACCAGGAATCACATCCCCACACACTGAAACACCTTCCCCACACACTGAAACCCCTTACGCACACACTGAAACACATCCCCACACACTGAAACCCATCCGCACACACTGAAACACCTTTCCCAAACACTGAAACCGTTCCCCACACACTGAAACACATCCCCACACACTGAAACCCATCCCCACACACTGAAACACATTCCCCACACACATAAACCCTTCCCGACACACTGAAACACATCCCCACACACTGAAACCCCTTCCTCACACACTGAACCACCTTCCCCACACACTGAAACCCATTCGGCTCACACTGAAACCGCGTCCCCACACACTGTAAGCCTTCCCCACACACTGAAACACTTCCCCACACACTGAAACCCCTTCCCCACAAACTGAAACCCCTTCCCCACAAACTGAAAACCCTTCCACACACACTGAAACCTCTTCCCCACAAACTGAAAACCTTCCCCACACACTGAAACCCTTCCCCACACACTGAAACACCTTCCCCACACACTGAAACACCTTCCCCACACACTGAAACCCATCCCCACACTCTGAAACCCCTTCCCCACACACTAAAACACCTTCCCCACACACTGAAACCCCTTCCCCACACACTGAAACTCCTTCCCCAAACACTGAAACCCCTTCCCACTCACTGAAAACCATCCCCACACACTGAAACCCATCCCCACACACTGAAACACTTCCCCACACACTGAAACCCCTTCTCCACACCCTGAAACACATCCCCACACACTGGAAAACCTTCCCCACACACTGAAACCCCTTCCGCACACACTGAAACCCATCCCCACACACTGAAACCCATCCCCACACACTGAAACCCATCCCCACACACTGAAACTCCTTCCCCACACACTGAAACCGTTCCCCACACATTGAAACACATCCCCACACACTGAAACCCATCCCCATACACTGAAACACCTTCCCCACTCACTGAAACCCCTTCCCCACAAACTGAAACACATTCCCACACACTGAAACACATCCCCACACACTGAAACACCTTCCCCACGCACTGAAACACTTCCCCACACACTGTAACCCCTTTCCTACAAACTGAAACCCCTTCCCCACACACTGAAACCCCTTCTGCACGCACTGAAACCCTTTCCCGCATACTGAATCCCCTTCCCCACACACTGAAATCACTTCCCCACACACTGTAACCCTTCCCCACACTCTGAAACCCCTTCCCCACACACTGAAACACATCCCCACACACTGAAACATCTTCCCCACAAACTGAAACCCCTTCTGCATACCGTGATACCCTTCCCCACACACTGAAACCCCTTCCCCACACACTGAAACACATCCCCACACACAGAAACGCCTTCCCCACACACTGAAACCCCTTCCGCACATACTGAAACACCTTCCCCACACACTGAAACCCCTTCCCCACACACTGAAACCCCTTCTGCACACACTGAAACCCCTACCGTACACACTGAAACACCTTCCCCACACACTGAAACCCCTTCCCCACACTCTGACACCCCTTCCCCACTACCAGAAAACCCTTCCGCACACACTGAAACGCATTCCCAACAAACTGAAACACCTTCCCCACAAACTGAAACCCCTTCCCCACACACCGAAACACCTTCTCCACACACTGAAACAACTTCCCTACACACTGTAACCCCTTCCCCACACACTGAAACACTTCCCCACACACTGAAACCCCTTCCCCACAAACTGAAACCCCTTCCCCACACACTGAAACCCCTTCCGCACACACTGAAACCCTTCCCCACATACAGAAATCCCTTCCATACACACTGAAACCCCTTCCCCACAAACTGAAAACCTTCCCCACACACTGAAACCCTTCCCCACACACTGAAACCCCATCCGCACACCGTTAAACAATTCCCCACACACTGAAACCCCTTCCTCACACACTGAAACCCCTTCCCTACACACTGAATCCCCTTCCGCACACAATGAAACACCTTCCCCACACACTGAATCCCTTTCCCCCCAAAAACTGAAACCCCTTCCGCACACAATGAAACACCTTCCCCAAACACTGAATCCCCTTCCCCACACACTGAAACACCTTCCGCACACACTGAAACCCCTTCCACAAACACTGAAACACCTTCCTAACATACTGAAACCCCTTCAACACACACTGAAACCCCTTCCTCACACACTGAAACCCCTTCCGCACACACTGAAGCACCTTCCCCACACACTGAAACCACTTCCCCACACACTGAAACCCCTTCCGCACACAGTGAAACACTTCCCCACACACTGAAACACCTTCCCCACACACTGAAACACATCCCCACACACTGAAACTCCTTCCCCACACACTGAAACAGATCCCCACACACTGAAACCCTTCCCCACACACTGAAACACATCCCCACACACTGAAACATCTTCCCCACAAACTGAAACCCCTTCTGCATACCGTGATACCCTTCCCCACACACTGAAACCCCTTCCCCACACACTGAAACACATCCCCACACACAGAAACGCCTACCCCACACACTGAAACCCATCCGCACATACTGAAACACCTTCCCCACACACTAAAACCCCTTCCCCACACACTGAAACCCCTTCTGCACACACTGAAGCACCTTCCCCACACACTGAAACACATCCCCACACACTGAAACTCCTTCCCCACACACTGAAACAGATCCCCACACACTGAAACCCTTCCCCACACACTTAAACACATCCCCACACACTGAAACATCTTCCCCACAAACTGAAACCCCTTCTGCATACCGTGATACCCTTCCCCACACACTGAAACCCCTTCCCCACACACTGAAACACATCCCCACACACAGAAACGCCTACCCCACACACTGAAACCCATCCGCACATACTGAAACCCCTTCAACACACACTGAAACCCCTTCCTCACACACTGAAACACCTTCCACACACACTGAAGCACCTTCCCCACACACTGAAACCACTTCCCCACACACTGAAACCCCTTCCGCACACAGTGAAACACTTCCCCACACACTGAAACACCTTCCCCACACACTGAAACACATCCCCACACACTGAAACTCCTTCCCCACACACTGAAACAGATCCCCACACACTGAAACCCTTCCCCACACACTGAAACACATCCCCACACACTGAAACATCTTCCCCACAAACTGAAACCCCTTCTGCATACCGTGATACCCTTCCCCACACACTGAAACCCCTTCCCCACACACTGAAACACATCCCCACACACAGAAACGCCTACCCCACACACTGAAACCCATCCGCACATACTGAAACACCTTCCCCACACACTGAAACCCCTTCCCCACACACTGAAACCCCTTCTGCACACACTGAAACCCCTACCGTACACACTGAAACCCCTTCCCCACACTCTGACACCCCTTCCCCAGAAAAAGAAACCCCTTCCGCACACACTGAAACGCCTTCCCAACAAACTGAAACACTTTCCCCACAAACTGAAACCCCTTCCCCACAAACAGAAACCCCTTCGGCACACAGTAAAACCCTTCCCCACACACTGAAACCCATTCCCCACACACTGAAACCCCTTCCACAAACACTGAAAAACATCGCCACACACTGAAACCCAATCCCCCCACACTGAGAGCCCTTCCCCCCACACTGAAACACTTCCCCACACTCTGAAACCCCTTCCCCGCACACTGAAACCCCTTCCCCACACACTGAAACCCATCCCCACACACTGAAACCCCTTCCCCACACACTCAAACACCTTCCCCACACACTGAAACACCTTCGGCGCCCACTGATACTCCTTCCCCACACCCTGAAACCCCTTCCCACTCACTGAAACCCATCCCCACACACTGATACCCATCCCCACACACTGAAACCCCTTCCCCACACACTGAAACACCTTCCCCACTCCCGGAATCACATCCCCACACACTGAAACACCTTCCCCACACACTGAAACCCCTTACGCACACACTGAAACACATCCCCACACACTGAAACCCATCCGCACACACTGAAACACCTTTCCCAAACACTGAAACCGTTCCCCACACACTGAAACACATCCCCACACACTGAAACCCATCCCTACACACTGAAACACATTCCCCACACACATAAACCCTTCCCGACACACTGAAACACATCCCCACACACTGAAACCCCTTCCTCACACACTGAACCACCTTCCCCACACTCAGCAACACCTTCCCCACACAGTTAAATATCTTACCCACACACTGAAACACCTTCCCCACAGACTGAAACCCCTTCCCCACACACTGAAACACCTTCCCCACACACTGAAACCCATTCGGCTCACACTGAAACGGCGTCCCCACACACTGTAAGCCTTCCCCACACACTGATACACTTCCCCACACACTGAAACCCCTTCCCCAAAAAATGAAACCCCTTCCCCACAAACTGAAACCCCTTCCACACACACTGAAACCTCTTCCCCACAAACTGAAAACCTTCCCCACACACTGAAACCCTTCCCCACACACTGAAACACCTTCCCCACACACTGAAACACCTTCCCCACACACTGAAACCCATCCCCACACTCTGAAACCCCTTCCCCACACACTAAAACACCTTCCCCACACACTAAAACCCCTTCCCCACACACTGAAACTCCTTCCCCACACACTGAAACCCCTTCCCACTCACTGAAAACCATCCCCACACACTGAAACCCATCCCCACACACTGAAACACTTCCCCACACACTGAAACCCCTTCTCCACACCCTGAAACACATCCCCACACACTGGAAAACCTTCCCCACACACTGAAACCCCTTCCGCACACACTGAAACCCATCCCCACACATTGAAACCCATCCCCACACAATGAAACTCCTTCCCCACACACTGAAACCGTTCCCCAAACATTGAAACACATCCCCACACACTGAAACCCATCCCCATACACTGAAACACCTTCCCCACACACTGAAACCCCTTCCCCACACACTGAAACACATTCCCACAAACTGAAACACATCCCCACACACTGAAACACTTTCCCCACGTACTGAAACACTTCCCCACACACTGTAACCCCTTTCCTACAAATTGAAACCCCTTCCCCACACACTGAAACCCCTTCTGCACGCACTGACACCCTTTCCCGCACACTGAATCCCCTTCCCCACACACTGAAATCACTTCCCCACACACTGTAACCCTTCCCCACACTCTGAAACCCCTTCCCCACACACTGCAACACATCCCCACACACTGAAACATCTTCCCCACAAACTGAAACCCCTTCTGCATACCGTGATACCCTTCCCCACACGCTGAAACCCCTTTCCCACACACTGAAACACATCCCCACACACAGAAACGCCTTCCCCACACACTGAAACCCCTTCCGCACATACTGAAACACCTTCCCCACACACTTAAACCCCTTCCCCACACACTGAAACCCCTTCTGCACACACTGAAACCCCTACCCTACACACTGAAACACCTTCCCCACACAGTGAAACCCCTTCCCCACACTCTGACACCCCTTCCCCACTACCAGAAACCCCTTCCGCACACACTGAAACGCCTTCGCAACAAACTGAAACACCTTCCCCACAAACTGAAACCCCTTCCCCACAAACAGAAACCCCTTCGGCACACAGTAAAACCCTTCCCCACACACTGAAATGCATACCCCACACACTGAAACCCCTTCCGCAAACATTGAAAAACATCGCCACACACTGAAATCCATTCCCCCCACACTGAGAGCACTTCCCCCCACACTGAAACACTTCCCCACACAGTGAAACTCCTTCCCCACACACTGAAACACATCCCCACACACAGAAACGCCTTCCCCACACACTGAAACCCCTTCCGCACATAGTGAAACACCTTCCCCACACACTGAAACCCCTTGCCCACACACTGAAACTCCTTCTGCACATACTGAAACCCGTACCGTACACACTGAAACACCTTCCCCACACACTGAAACCCCTTCCCCACACTCTGACACCCCTTCCTCACATACAGAAACCCCTTCCGCACACACTGAAACGCCTTCCCAACAAACTGAAACACCTTCCCCACAAACTGAAACCCCTTCCCCACAAACAGAAACCCCTTCGGCACACAGTAAAACCCTTCCCCACACACTGAAACCCATTCCCCACACACTGAAACCCCTTCCGCAAACACTGAAAAACATCGCCACACACTGAAACCCATTCCCCCCACACTGAGAGCTCATCCCCCCACACTGAAACACTTCCCCACACTCGGAAACCCCTTCCCCGCACACTGAAACCCCTTCCCCACACACTGAAACCCATCCCCACACTCTGAAACCCCTTCCCCACACACTCAAACACCTTCCCCACACACTGAAACACCTTCCCCGCACACTGATACTCCTTCCCCACACCCTGAAACCCCTTCCCACTCACTGAAACCCATCCCCACATACTGAAACACCTTCCCCACACCCTGAAACACATCCCCACACACTGAAACACCTTCCCCACACACTGAAACCCCTTACGCACACACTGAAACCCATCCCCACACACTGAAACCCATCCGCACACACTGAAACACCTTTCCCAAACACTGAAACCGTTCCCCACACACTGAAACACATCCCCACACACTGAAACCCATCCCCACACACTGAAACACATTCCCCACACACAGAAACTCTTCCCGACACACTGAAACACATCCCCACACACTGAAACCCGTTCCTCACACACTGAACCACCTTCCCCACACTCAGCAACACATTCCCGACACACTGAAATATCTTACCCACACACTGAAACACCTTCCCCACAGACTGAAACCCCTTCACCACACACTGAAACACCTTCCCCACACACTGAAACACCTTCCCCACACACTGAAACAACTTCCCCACACACTGAAACTCATTCCACACACACTGAAACCCCGTCCCCACACACTGTAACCCTTCCCCACACACTGAAACACTTCCCCACACACTGAAACCCCTTCCCCACAAACTGAAACCCCTTCCCCACAAACTGAAACCCCTTCCACACACACTGAAACCTCTTCCCCACAAACTGAAAACCTTCCCCACACACTGAAACCCTTCCCCACACACTGAAACCCCTTCCCCACACACTGAAACACCTTCCCCACACACTGAAACCCATCCCCACACTCTGAAACCCCTTCCCCACACACGAAAACACCTTCCCCACACACTGAAACCCCGTCCCCACACACTGAAACTCCTTCCCCACACACGGAAACCCCTTCCCACTCACTGAAAACCATCCCCACACACTGAAACCCATCCCCACACACTGAAACCCCTTCCCCACACTCTGAAACCCCTTCTCCACACCCTGAAACACATCCCCACACACTGAAACCCCTTCCCCACACACTGAAACCCCTTCCGCACACACTGAAATCCATCCCCACACACTGAAACCCATCCCCACACACTGAAACTCCTTCCCCACACACTGAAACTCCTTCCCCACACACTGAAACCGTTCCCCACACATTGAAACACATCCCCACACACTGAAACCCATCCCCATACACTGAAACACCTTCCCCACACACTGAAACCCCTTCCCCGCACACTGAAACACATTCCCACACACTGAAACACATCCCCACACACGGAAACACCTTCCCCACGCACTGAAACACTTCCCAACACACTGTCACCCCTTCCCTACAAACTGAAACCCCTTCCCCACACACTGAAACCCCTTCCGCACGCACTGAAACCCTTCCCCGCATACTGAATCCCCTTCCCCACACACTGAAATCACTTCCCCACACACTGTAACCCTTCCCCACACTCTGAAACCCATTCCCCACACACTGAAACACATCCCCACACACTGAAACATCTTCCCCACAAACTGAAACCCCTTCTGCATACCGTGGTAGCCTTCCCCACACACTGAAACCCCTTCCCCATACACTGAGACACATCCCCACACACAGAAACGCCTTCCCCACACACTGAAACCCCTTCCGCACATACTGAAACACCTTCCCCACACACTGAAACCCCTTCCCCACACACTGAAAACCCTTCTGCACACACTGATACCCCTACCGTACACACTGAAACACCATAACCACGCACTGAAACCCCTTCCCCACTCTCTGACACACCTTCCCCACTACCAGAAACCCCTTCCGCACACACTGAAACGCCTTCCCAACAAACTGAAACACCGTCCCCACAAACTGAAACCCCTTCCCCACAAACAGAAACCCCTTCGGCACACAGTAAAACCCTTCCCCACACACTGAAACCCATTCCCCACACACTGAAACCCCTTCCGCAAACACTGAAAAACATCGCCACACACTGAAACCCATTCCCCCCACACTGAGAGCACTTCCCCCCACACTGAAACACTTCCCCACACTCTGAAACCCCTTCCCCGCACACTGAAACCCCTTCCCCACACACTGAAACCCATCCCCACACTCTGAAACCCCTTCCCCACACACTGAAACACCTTCCCCACACACTGAAATCCCTTCCCACTCACTGAAACCCATCCCCAGACACTGAAACCAATCCCCACGCACTGAAACCCCTTCCCCACACACTGAAACACCTTCCCCACACCCTGAAACACATCCCCACACACTGAAACACCTTCCCCACACACTGAAACCCTTCCGCACACTCTGCAACCCCTTCCCCACACACTGAAACAACTTCCCCACACACTGAAAACCCTTCTCCACAAACTGAAACCCATCCCCCACACACTGAAACCCCTTCCCCACACACTGAAACCCTTCCCCACATACTGAAACCCCTTCCGCACACAATGAAACCCGTTCCCCAAAACTGAAAGCCTTCCCCACACACTGAAACACCTTCCCCACACACTGAAACACCTTCCACACACACTGAAACTCATCCCCACACACTGAAACACATCCCCACACACTGAAACACGTTCCCCACACACTGAAACCCCTTCCGCACACAATTAAACACCTTCCCCACACACTGAAACACCTTCCCCACACACTGAAATACCTTCCCCACACACTGAAACAACTGCCCCACACACGGAAACCCCTTCACCACTCCCAGAAACACCTTCCCCACACACTGAAACAACTTCCCCACGCACTGAAACACCTTCCCCAACACTGAAACACCGTCCCCACACATTGAAGCCTTTCCCCACACGCTGAAACACTTCACCACACACTGAAACCCCTTCCACACAAACTGAAACCCCTTCCCCAAACACTGAAACTCCTTCCTCACACACTGAAACCCATCCCCACACACTGAAACCCCTTCCCACCACACTGAAACCTCTTCCCCACACACTGAAACACCTTCCCCACACACTGAAACCCTTCCGCACACTCTGCAACCCCTTCCCCACACACTGAAACAACTTCCCCACACACTGAAACCCCTTCCCCACACACTGAAACCCCTTCCCCACACACTGAAACTCCTTCCCCACACACTGAAACCCCTTCCGCACACACTGAAACCCATCCCCACACACTGAAACAACTTCCGCACACGCTGAAACACCTTCCCCACACACTGAAACCCCTTCCGCAAACACTGAATCACATCCCCACATACTGAAACACATCCCCACACACTGAAACCCATCCCCACACACGGAAACCCCTTCCCCACACAGTGAAACACCTCTCCCACCACACTGAAACCCCTTCCCCACACAGTGAAACACCTCACCCACTCACTGAAACCCCTTCCCCACACACTGAAACACCTTCCCCACACACTGAAACCCTTCCGCACACTCTGCAACCCCTTCCCCACACACTGAAACAACTTCCCCACACACTGAAACCCCTTCCCCACACACTGAAACCCCTTCCCAAACACTGAAACACATCCCCACACACTGAAACCCCTTCCCCACACAATGGAACCCATCCCCACAAACTGAAACCCCTTCCCCACACACTGAAACACATCCCCACACACAGAAACACCTTCCCCACACACTGAAAACCCTTCCCCACACACTGAAACCGCTTCCGCACACAGTGAAATCCTTCCCCACACACTGAAACCCCTTCCCCACACACTGAAACACATCCCCACACACTGAAACCCCTTCCCCACGCACTGAAACTCCTTCCGCACACAATGAAACATCTTCCCCACACACTGAAACACATTCCCCACACATGGAAACCACTTCCCTACACACTGAATCCCCTTCCGCACACAATGAAACACCTTCCCCACACAATGAAACACCTTCCCTACACACTGAAACCACTTCCCCACACACTGAAACCCCTTCCGCACACAATGAAACACCTCCCCCACTCACGGAAACCCTTCCGCACACTCTGCAACCCCTTCCCCACACACTGAAACAACTTCCCCACACACTGAAACGCCTTCCCCAAACACTGAAACCCCTTCCCCACACACTGAAACACCTTCCCCACACACTGAAACCCCTTCCGCACACACTGAAACCCATCCCCACACACTGAAACCCCTTCCCCATGCACTGAAACACATCCCCACGCTCTGAAACCCCTTCCCCACACACTGAAACCACTTCCGCACACGCTGAAACACCTTCACCACACACTGAAACCCCTTCCCCACAGACTGAAACCCCTTCCACACACACTGAAACACATCCCCACGCTCTGAAACCCCTTCCCCACACACTGAAACCCCTTCCCCACACGCTGAAACACCTTCCCCACACACTGAAACCCCTTCCCCACAGACTGAAACCCCTTCCGCACACACTGAAACCTCCTCCGCACACACTGAAACACCTTCCCCACACACTGAAACCGCTTCCCCACACACTGCTACACATTCCCCACACACTGAAACTCCTTCTACACACACTGAAACACCTTCCCCACACCCTGAAACCCCTTCCCCACACACTGAATGACCTTCTGCACACAGTGAAACACTTCCACACACACTGAAACCCCTTCCCCACACAGTGAAACCCCTTCCCCACGTACTGAAACACATCCCCACACACTGAAACGCCTTCCCCACTCACTGAAACACATTCCCCACACACTGAAAGACCTTCCCCCCACACTGAAACCCTTCCCCACACTCCGAAACCCCTTCCCCACTCAATGAAACAGCTTACCCACACACTGAAACCCTTCCCCACACACTGAAACACCTTCCCCACACAATTAAACCCCTTCCCCACACAGTGAAACCCTTCCCACCACACTGAAACCCCTTCCTCACACACTGAAACCCCTTCCCCACGTTCTGAAACACATCCCCACACACTGAAACGCCTTCCCCACTCATTGAATCCCCGTCCCCACACACTGCAACCCCTTCCCCCCACACTGAAACCCTTCCCCACACTCCGAATCCCCTTCCCCACTCACTGAAACACCTTCCCCACACACTGAAACCCTTCCCCACACACTGAAACACCTTCCACACACAATTAAACCCCTTCCGCACACACTGTAACCCCTTCCCCACACACTGAAACACCTACCCCACACACTGAAACCCCTTCCGCAAACACTGAAACACATCCCCACATACTGAAACCCATCCCCACACACTGAAACCCATCCCCACACACTGAAACCCCTTCCCACCACACTGAAACCCCTTCCCCACACAGTGAAACACCTCCCCCACTCACTGAAACCCCTTCCCCACACACTGAAACACCTTCCCCACACACTGAAACCCTTCCGCACACTCTGCAACCCCTTCCACACACACTGAAACAACTTCCCCACACACTGAAACCCCTTCCCCACACACTGAAACCCCTTCCCCACACACTGAAACACCTTCCCCACACACAGAAACACCTTCCGCACACACTGAAACCCATCCCCACAAACTGAAACCACTTCCGCACGCGCTGAAACACCTTCCCCACACACTGAAACCCTTTCCCCACAGACTGAAACCCCTTCCGCACACACTGAAACCTCCTCCGCACACACTGAAACACCTTCCCCACACACTGAAACCCCTTCCCCACACACTGCTACACCTTCCCCACACACTGAAACCCCTTCTACACACACTGAAACACCTACCCCACACCCTGAAACCCCTTCCCCACACACTGAAAGACCGACCCCACACACTGAAATCCCTTCCGCAAACACTGAAACCCATCCCCACACACTGAAACCCCTTCCCACCACACTGAAACCCCTTCCCCACATAGTAAAACACATCCCCACACACAGAAGCAATTCCCCACACACTGAATCTCCTTCCGCACACACTGAAACCCATCCCCACACAATGAAACAACTTCCCCACACACTGAAACCCCTTCTTCACAAACTGAAACACCGTCCTCACACACTGTATCCCTTCCCCACACACTGAAACACTTCGCCACACACTGAAACCCCTTCCCCACAAACTAAAACCCATTCCCCACACACTGAAACCCCTTCCCCACACACTGCAACCCTTCCCCATACACTGAAACACCTTCCCCACACACTGAAACACCTTCCACACACACTGAAACACCTTCCCCACACACTGAAACACATCCCCACACACTGAAACACCTTCCCCACACACTGAAACCCCTTCCCCACACAATTAAACACCTTTCCCACACACTCAAACAGCTTCCCCACACACTGAAATACCTTCCCCACACTCTGAAACACCTGCCCCACACACTGAAACCCCTTCACCACTCCCTGAAACACCTTCCCCACACACTGAAACAACTTCCCCATACACTGAAACACCTTCCCCACACACTGAAACCCCGTCCCCACACATTGAAGCCTTTCCCCACACACTGAAACACGTCACCACACACTGAAACCACTTCCACACAAACTGAAACCCCTTCCCCTCACACTGAAACTCCTTCCCCACACACTGAAACCCCTTCCGCACACAGTGAAACCCTTCCTCACACTCTGAAACACATTCCCTAAACACTGAAACACATCCCCACACACTGAAACCCCTTCCCGACACAATGAAACCCATCCCCACAAACTGAAACCCCTTCCCCACACACTGAAACACATCCCCACACACAGAAACACCTTCCCCACACACTGAAAACCCTTCCCCACACACTGAAACCGCTTCCGCACACAGTGAAACCCTTCCCCACACACTGAAACCCCGTCCCCACGCACTGAAACACATCCCCACACACTGAAACCCCTTCCCCACGCACTGAAACTCCTTCCGCACACACTGAAACTCCTTCCCCACACACTGAAACCCCATCCACACACAGTTAAACAATTCCCTACACACTGAAACCCCTTCCCCACACACTGAAACCACTTCCCTACACACTGAATCCCCTTCCGCACACAATGAAACACCTTCCCCACACAATGAAACACCTTCCCTACACACTGAAACCACTTCCCCACACACTGAAACCCCTTCTGCACACAATGAAACATCTCCCCCACTCACTGAAACCCCGTCCCCACACACTGAAACCCTTCCGCACACTCTGCAACCCCTTCCCCACACACTGAAACAACTTCCCCACACACTGAAACCCCTTCCCCACACACTGAAACCCCTTCCCCACACACTGAAACACCTTCCCCACACACTGAAACCCCTTCCGCACACATTGAAACCCATCCCCACACACTGAAACCCCTTCCCCATACACTGAAACACATCCCCACGCTCTGAAACCCCTTCCCCACTCACTGAAACCACTTCCACACACGCTGGAACACCTTCCCCACACACTGACACCCCTCCCCACAGACTGAAACCCCTTCCGCACACACTGAAACACATCCCCACGCTCTGAAACCCCTTCTCCACACACTGAAACCCCTTCCCCACCAGCTGAAACACCTTCCCCACACACTGAAACACGTTCCCCACAGACTGAAACCCCTTCCGCACACACTGAAACCTCCTCCGCACATACTGAAACAACTTCCCCACACACTGAAACCCCTTCCCCACACACTGCTACACCTTCCCCACACACTGAAACCCCTTCTACACACACTGAAACACCTTCCCCACACCCTGAAACCCCTTCCCCACACACTGAAAGACCTTCCGCACACAGTGAAACCCTTCCCCACACACTGAAACCCCTTCCCCAAACACTGAAACCCCTTCCCCACGTACTGAAACACATCCCCACACACTGAAACGCCTTCCCCACTCACTGAATCCCCTTCCCCACACACTGAAACCCCTTCCCCCCACACTGAAACCCTTCCCCACACTCCGAAACCCCTTCCCCACTCACTGAAACACCTTCCCCACACAATTAAACCCCTTCCCCACACACTGTAACCCCTTCCCCACTCACTGAAACACCTACCCCACACACTGAAACCCGTTCCGCAAACACTGAAACACATCCCCACATATTGAAACCCATCCCCACACACTGAAACCCATCCCCACACACTGAAACCCCTTCCCACCACACTGAAACCCCTTCCCCACACAGTGAAACACCTCCCCCACTCACTGAAACCCCTTCCCCACACACTGAAACACCTTCCCCACACACTGAAACCCTTCCGCACACTCTGCAACGCCTTCCCCACACACTGAAACAACTTCCCCACACACTGAAACCCCTTCCCCACACACTGAAACCCCTTCCCCACACACTGAAACACCTTCCCCACTCACAGAAACCCCTTCCGCACACACTGAAACCCATTCCCACACACTGAAACCCCTTCCCCATACACTGAAGCACATCTCCACGCTCTGAAACCCCTTCCCCACACACTGAAACCACTTCTGCACACGCTGTAACACCTTCCCCACACACTGAAACCCCTTCCCCACAGACTGAAACCCCTTCAGCACACACTGAAACCTCCTCCGCACACACTGAAACACCTTCCCCACACACTGAAACGCCTTCCCCACACACTGCTACACCTTCCCCACACACTGAAACCCCTTCTACACACACTGAAACACCTTCCCCACACCCTGAAACCCATCCCTCCACACTGAAACCCTTCCCCACACTCCGAAACCCCTTCCCCACTCACTGAAACACCTTCCCCACACACTGAAACCCTTCCCCACACACTGAAACTCCTTCCCCACACACTGAAACCACTTCCCCACACACTGTAACCCCTTCCCCACACACTGAAACACCTACCCCACACACTGAAACCCGTTCCGCAAACACTGAAACACATCCCCACATATTGAAACCCATCCCCACACACTGAAACCCATCCCCACACACTGAAACCCCTTCCCACCACACTGAAATCCCTTCCCCACACAGTGAAACACCTCCCCCACTCACTGATACCCCTTCCCCACACACTGAAACACCTTCCCCACACACTGAAACCCTTCCGCACACTCTGCAACGCCTTCCCCACACACTGAAACAACTTCCCCACACACTGAAACCCCTTCCCCACACACTGAAACCCCTTCCCCACACACTGAAACACCTTCCCCACTCACTGAAACCCCTTCCGCACACAGTGAAACCCATCCCCACACACTGAAACCCCTTCCCCATACACTGAAACACATCTCCACGCTCTGAAACCCCTTCCCCACACACTGAAACCACTTCTGCACACGCTGTACACCTTCCCCACACACTGAAACCCCTTCCCCACACACTGCTACACCTTCCCCACACACTGAAACCCCTTCTACACACACTGAAACACCTTCCCCACACCCTGTAACCCATCCCCACACACTGAAACCCATCCCCACACACTGAAACCCCTTCCCACCACACTGAAACCCCTTGCGCACAAAGTGAAACACATCCCCACACACCGAAGCACCTTCCCCACACACTGAATCTCCTTCCGCACACACTGAAACCCATCCCCACACACTGAAACACCTTCCCCACACAGTGAAACCCTTCCGCACACACTGAAACTCATCCCCACACACTGAAACACATCCCCACACACTGAAACACCTTCCCCACACACTGACACCCCTTCCCCACACACTGAAACACCTTCCCCACACACTGAAACAGCTTCCCCACACACTGAAATACCTTCCCCACACACTGAAACACCTGCCCCACACACTGAAACCCCTTCCCCACACACGGAAACACCTTCCCCACATACTGAAACAACTTCCCCACACACTGAAACCCCTTCCTCACACACTGAACACCGTCCCCACACACTGTATCCCTTGCCCACACACTGAAACACTTCGCCACACACTGAAACCCCTTCCCCACAAACTGAAACCCATTCCCCACACACTGAAACCCCTTCCCCACACACTGAAACCCTTCCCCACATACTGAAACCCCTTCCGGACACAATGAAACCCCTTCCCCAAAACTGAAAGCCTTCCCCAAAAACTGAAACACCTTCCCCACACACTGAAACACCTTCCACACACACTGAAACTCATCCCCACACACTGAAACACATCCCCACACACTGAAACACCTTCCCCACACACTGAAACCCCTTCCCCACACAATTAAACACCTTCCCCACACACTGAAACAGCTTCCCCACACACTGAAATACCTTCCCCACACACTGAAACACCTGTCCCACACACTGAAACCCCTTAACCACTCCCTGAAACACCTTCCCCAAACACTGAAACAACTTCCCCACACACTGAAACACCTTCCCCACACACTGAAACCCCTTCACCACTCCCTGAAACACCTTCCCCACACACTGAAACAACTTCCCCATACACTGAAACACCTTCCCCACACACTGAAACCCCGTCCCCACACATTGAAGCCTTTCCCCACACACTGAAACACGTCACCACACACTGAAACCACTTCCACACAAACTGAAACCCCTTCCCCACACACTGAAACTCCTTCCCCACACACTGAAACCCCTTCCGCACACAGTGAAACCCTTCCTCACACACTGAAACACATTCCCTAAACACTGAAACACATCCCCACACACTGAAACCCCTTCCCGACACAATGAAACCCATCCCCACAAACTGAAACCCCTTCCCAACACACTGAAACACATCCCCAAACACAGAAACACCTTCCCCACACACTGAAAACCCTTCCCCACACACTGAAAGCGCTTCCGCACACAGTGAAACCCTTCCCCACACACGGGAACCCCTTCCCCACACACTGAAACACATCCCCACACACTGAAACCCCTTCCCCACGTACTGAAACTCCTTCCGCACACACTGAAACTCCTTCCCCACACACTGAAACCCCATCCACACACAGTTAAACAATTCCCTACACACTGAAACCCCTTCCCCACACACTGAAACCACTTCCCTACACACTGAATCCACTTCCGCACACAATGAAACACCTTCCCCACACAATGAAACACCTTCCCTACACACTGAAACCACTTCCCCACACACTGAAACCCCTTCTGCACACAATGAAACATCTCCCCCACTCACTGAAACCCCGTCCCCACACACTGAAACACCTTCCTCACACACTGAAACCCTTCCACACACTCTGCAACCCCTTCCCCACACACTGAAACAACTTCCCCACACACTGAAACCCCTTCCCCACACACTGAAACCCCTTCCCCACACACTGAAACACCTTCCCCACACACTGAAACCCCTTCCGCACACATTGAAACCCATCCCCACACACTGAAACCCCTTCCCCATACACTGAAACACATCCCCACGCTCTGAAACCCCTTCCCCACACACTGAAACCACTTCCACACACGCTGGAACACCTTCCCCACACACTGAAACACCTCCCCACAGACTGAAACCCCTTCCGCACGCACTGAAACACATCCCCACGCTCTGAAACCCCTTCCCCACACACTGAAACCCCTTCCCCACTAGCTGAAACACCTTCCCCACACACTGAAACACGTTCCCCACAGACTGAAACCCCTTCCGCACACACTGAAACCTCCTCCGCACATACTGAAACAACTTCCCCACACACTGAAACCCCTTCCCCACACACTGCTACACCTTCCCCACACACTGAAACCCCTTCTACACACACTGAAACACCTTCCCCACACCCTGAAACCCCTTCCCCACACACTGAAAGACCTTCCGCACACAGTGAAACCCTTCCCCACTCACTGAAACCCCTTCCCCACACACTGAAACCCCTTCCCCACGTACTGAAACACATCCCCACACACTGAAACGCCTTCCCCACTCACTGAATCCCCTTCCCCACACACTGAAACCCCTTCCCCCCACATTGAAACCCTTCCCCACACTCCGAAACCCCTTCCCCACTCACTGAAACACCTTCCCCACACACTGAAACCCTTCCCCACACACTGAAACTCCTTCCCCACAAAATTAAACCCCTTCCCCACACACTGTAACCCCTTCCCCACTCACTGAAACACCTACCCCACACACTGAAACCCGTTCCGCAAACACTGAAACACATCCCCACATATTGAAACCCATCCCCACACACTGAAACCCATCCTCACACACTGAAACCCCTTCCCACCACACTGAAACCCCTTCCCCACACAGTGAAACACCTCCCCCACTCACTGAAACCCCTTCCCCACACACTGAAACACCTTCCCCACACACTGAAACCCTTCCGCACACTCTGCAACGCCTTCCCCACACACTGAAACAACTTCCCCACACACTGAAACCCCTTCCCCACACACTGAAACCCCTTCCCCACACACTGAAACACCTTCCCCACTCACTGAAACCCCTTCCGCACACACTGAAACCCATCCCCACACACTGAAATCCCTTCCCCATACACTGAAACACATCTCCACGCTCTGAAACCCCTTCCCCACACACTGAAACCACTTCTGCACACACTGAAACCTCCTCCGCACACACTGAAACACCTTCCCCACACACTGAAACCCCTTCCCCACACACTGCTACACCTTCCCCACACACTGAAACCCCTTCTACACACACTGAAACACCTTCCCCACACCCTGAAACCCATCCCCCCACACTGAAACCCTTCCCCACACTCCGAAACCCCTTCCCGACTCACTGAAACACCTTCCCCACACACTGAAACCCTTCCCCACACACTGAAACTCCTTCCCCACACAATTAAACCCCTTCCCCACACACTGTAACCCCTTCACCACCCACTGAAACACCTACCCCACACACTGAAACCCGTTCCGCAAACACTGAAACACATCCCCACATATTGAAACCCATCCCCACACACTGAAACCCATCCCCACACACTGAAACCCCTTCCCACCACACTGAAACCCCTTCCCCACACAGTGAAACACCTCCCCCACTCACTGATACCCCTTCCCCAAACACTGAAACACCTTCCCCACACACTGAAACCCTTCCGCACACTCTGCAACGCCTTCCCCACACACTGAAACAACTTCCCCACACACTGAAACCCCTTACCCACACACTGAAACCCCTTCCGCACACACTGAAACACCTTCCCCACTCACTGAAACCCCTTCCGCACACAGTGAAACCCATCCCCACACACTGAAACCCCTTCCCCATACACTGAAACACATCTCCACGCTCTGAAACCCCTTCCCCACACACTGAAACCACTTCTGCACACGCTGTACACCTTCCCCACACACTGAAACCCCTTCCCCACAGACTGAAACCCCTTCCTCACACAGTGAAACCTCCTCCGCACACACTGAAACACCTTCCCCACACACTGAAACCCCTTCCCCACACACTGCTACACCTTCCCCACACACTGAAACCCCTTCTACACACACTGAAACACCTTCCCCACACCCTGTAACCCATCCCCACACACTGAAACCCATCCCCACACACTGAAACCCCTTCCCACCACACTGAAACCCCTTGCGCACACAGTGAAACACATCCCCACACACAGAAGCACGTTCCCCACACACTGAATCTCCTTCCGCACACACTGAAACCCATCCCCACACACTGAAACACCTTCCCCACACAGTGAAACCCTTCCGCACACACTGAAACTCATCCCCACACACTGAAACACATCTCCACACACTGAAACACCTTCCCCACACACTGACACCCCTTCCCCACACATTGAAACACCTTCCCCACACACTGAAACAGCTTCCCCACACACTGAAATACCTTCCCCACACACTGAAACACCTGCCCCACACACTGAAACACCTTCCCCACACACTGAAACACCTTCCCCACATACTGAAACAACTTCCCCACACACTGAAACCCCTTCCTCACACACTGAAACACCGTCCCCACACACTGTATCCCTTGCCCACACACTGAAACACTTCGCCACACACTGAAACCCCTTCCCCACAAACTGAAACACATTCCCCACACACTGAAACCCCTTCCCCACACACTGAAACCCTTCCCCACATACTGAAACCCCTTCCGCACACAATGAAACCCCTTCCCCAAAACTGAAAGCCTTCCCCAAACACTGAAACACCTTCCCCACACACTGAAACACCTTCCACACACACTGAAACTCAGCCCCACACACTGAAACACATCCCCACACACTGAAACACCTTCCCCACACACTGAAACCCCTTCCCCACACAATTAAACACCTTCCCCACACACTGAAACAGCTTCCCCACACACTGAAATACCTTCCCCACACACTGAAACACCTGTCCCACACACTGAAACCCCTTAACCACTCCCTGAAACACCTTCCCCACACACTGAAACAACTTCCCCACACACTGTAACACCTTCCCCACACACTGAAAACCCGTCCCCACACATTGAAGCCTTTCCCCACACACTGAAACACTTCACCACACACTGAAACCCCTTCCACACAAACTGAAACCCCTTCCCCACACACTGAAACTCCTTCCCCACACACTGAAACCCTTCCCCACATACTGAAACCCCTTCCCCACATACTGAAACCCCTTCCCCAAAACTGAAAACCTTCCCCACACACTGAAACCCTTCCCCACACGCTGATACCCCTTCATCACATACTGAAACCCCTTCCCCACAAACTGAAACACCTTTCCCACACACTGCAACGCCATCCGCACACAGTTAAACAATTCCCCACACACTGAAACCCCTTCCCCACACACTGAAAACCCTTCCCGACACACTGAATCCCCTTCCACACACAATGAAACACCTTCCCCACACAATGAAACACTTTCCCCACACACTGATTCCCCTTCCCCACACACTGATAGCCCTTCCGCACACAATGAAACACCTTCCCCAAACGCTGAAACCCCTTCCCTACACACTGAAACACCTTCCGCACACACTGAAACCCCTTCCCCACACACTGAAACCACTTCCCCACACACTGAAACCCCTTCCGCACACAGTGAAACCCTTCCCCACACACTGAAACCCATTCCCCACACACTGAAACCCTTCCCCACACACTGGACCCCCTTCCCCACACAATGATACTCATCCCCACACACTGAAACCCCTTCCCCACACACTGAAACACATCCCCAAACACTGAAACACCTTCCACACAAACTGAAACCAATTCCGCATCCCGTGAAACACTTCCGCACACACTGAAACCCCTTCCCCACACACTCAAACACATCCACACAAATAGAAACCCCTTCCCCATACACTGAAACCCCTTCCGCACACACTGAAACACCTTCCCCACACACTGAAACCCCATCCCCACACACTGAAACCCCTTCCGCACGCACTGAAACCCCTTCCGCACACACTGAAACACCTTCCCCACACACTGAAACCCCTTCCCCACACTCTGAAACCCCTTCCTCACAAACTGAAACCCCTTCCTCACACACTGAAACGCCTTCCCCACAAACTGAAACACATTCCACACGCACTGAAACCTCTTCCCCACACACTGAAACCCCTTCCACATACAGTGAAACCCTTCCCCACACACTGAAACCCCTTCCCCACACACTGAAACCCCTTCCCCACACACTGAAAAACATCCCCACACTCTGAAACCCCTACCCCCCACACTGAAAGCCCTTCCCCCCACACTGAAACACTTCCCCACACTCTGAAACCCCTTCCCCACACACTGAAACCCCTTCCCCACACAGTGAAACACATCCCCACACACTGAAACACCTTCCCCACACACTGAAACTCCTTCCGCACACACTGAAACCCATCCCCACACACTGAAACCCAGCCCCACACACTGAAACACCTTCCCAACACACTGAACGCCTTCCCCACACACTGAAACTCATCCCCACACATTGAATCACATCCCGACACACTGAAGCACCTTCCCCACACACTGAAACCCCTTCCCCACACACTGAAACACCTTCCCCACACACTGAAATAGCTTCCCAACACACTGAAATCCCTTCCCCACACACTTAAACGCTTCCCCACACTCTGAAACGCCTTCCCCACACACTGAAACCCCTTCCACACACACTGAAACACCTTCTCCACAAACTGAAACCCCTTCCCCACACACTGAAACCCCTTCCCCACGCACTGAAACCCATCCCCACACAAAGAAAACCCATCCCCACACACTGAAACACCTTCCCCACACACTGAAACACATTCCTCACACACTGAAACACATGCCGACACACTGAAACACATCCCCACACACTGAAACCCCTTCCGCACACACTGAAACACCTTCCCCACACACTGAAACCCCATCCCTACACACTGAAACCCCTTCCGCACGCACTGAAACCCCTTCCGCACACACTGAAACACCTTCCCCACACACTGAAACCCCTTCCCCACACTCTGAAACCCCTTCCTCACAAACTGAAACCCCTTCCTCACACACTGAAACGCCTTCCCCTCAAACTGAAACACATTCCACACGCACTGAAACCTCTTCCCCACACACTGAAACCCCTTCCACATACAGTGAATCCCTTCCCCACACACTGAAACCCCTTCCCCAAACACTGAAACCCCTTCCCCACACACTGAAAAACATCCCCACACTCTGAAACCCCTTCCCCCCACACTGAAAGCCCTTCCCCCCACACTGAAACACTTCCCCACACTCTGAAACCTCTTCCCCACTCACTGAAACCCCTTCCCCACACAGTGAAACACATCCCCACACACTGAAACACCTTCCCCACACACTGAAACTCCTTCCGCACACACTGAAACCCATCCCCACACACTGAAACCCATCCCCACACACTGAAACACCTTCCCCACACACTGAACGCCTTCCCCACACACTGAAACTCATCCCCACACATTGAATCACATCCCGACACACTGAAACACCTTCCCCACACACTGAAACCCCTTCCACACACACTGAAACACCTTCCCCACACACTGAAATACCTTCCCAACACACTGAAATCCCTTCCCCACACACTTAAACGCTTCCCCACACTATGAAACCCCTTCCCCACACACTGAAACCCCTTCCACACACACTGAAACACCTTCTCCACAAACTGAAACCCCTTCCCCACACACTGAAACCCCTTCCCCACGCACTGAAACCCATCCCCACACAATGAAACCCATGCCCACACACTGAAACACCTTCCCCACACACTGAAACACATTCCTCACACACTGAAACACATGCCGACACACTGAAACACATCCCCACACACTGAAACACCTTCCCCACACACTGAAACCCCTTCCCAATCACTGACACACCTTGCCCACACACTGATATACCTTCCCCACACACAGAAACACCTTCCCCACACACTGAAACCCCTTCCACACACACTGAAGCACCTTCCCCACACACTGAAACAACTTCCCCTCACACTGAAACCCCTTCCCCACACACTGAAACCCCTTTGTCACACACTGAAACCCCGTCCCCAGACACTGTAATCCTTCCCCACACTCTGAAACACTTGCCCACACACTGAAACCCCTTCCCCACACACTGAAACCCCTTCCCCACACACTGAACCCCTTCCCCACTCACTGAAACACTTCCCCACACACTGAAACCCCTTCCCCACATACTGAAACCCCTTCCCCACACATTGAAACACCTTCCCCACACACTGAAACCCCTTCTGCACACAGTTAAACCCTTTCCCACACACTGAAACCCCCTCCCCACATACTGAAACCCCTTCCCCACACACTGAATACCCTTCCGCACACAATGAAACACCTTCCCCACACAATGAAACACCTTCCCCACTCACTGAATCCCCTTCCCCACTAACTGAAACCCCTTGCGCACACAATGAAACACCTTCCCCACACATTGAAACCATTCCCCACACACTGTAAAACCTTCCGCACACACTGAAACCCCTTCCGCACTCACTGAAATACCATCCCCACACTCAGAAACCCCTTCCCCACACACTGAAACCCCTTCCCCACACATTGAAACCCCTTCCACACGCACTGAAACACCTTCCCCACACACTGAAACCCCTTCCCCACACACTGCAACACTTCCCCACACACAGAAACACCTTCCCCACACACTGAAACAGATCCCCACACACTGAAACACCTTCCCCACACACTGAAACCCCTTCCCCACACACTGAAACACATTCCCCACACAGTGAAACCACTTTCCCACATACTGAAACCCATTCCCCACACACTGAAATGCCTTCCGCACACACTGAAACCCCTTCCGAACACACTGAAACACCTTCCCCACACAGTGAGACCCTTCCCCACACACTGAAATACCTTCCCCACACCCTGAAACACATCCTCACACACTGAAACCCCTTCCCTTCACACTGAAACACATTCCCACACACTGAAACTTCTTCCCACTCATTGAAACACCTTCCCCACAAACTGAAAAACCTTCCCCACACACTGAAACCCCTTCCGCACACAGTGAAACCCCTACCCACACACTGAAACCCATTCCCCACACACTGAAACACATCCCCACACACTGAAACCCCGTCCCCACACACTGAAACCCCTCCTGCACACACTGAAACACCTTCCCCAAAAACTGAAACACCTTCCCCACACACTGAAACCTCGACCGCACACACTGAAACCCCTTCCGCACACTCTGAAACATCTTCCCCACACACTGAAACCCCTTCCCCACACAGTAAAACCACTTCTGCACACAATGAAACACCTTCCCCACACACTGAAACCCCTTCCACACACACTGAAACCCCTTCCGCACACAGTGAAACCCTTCCCCACATAATGAAACCCCTTCCCCACACACTGAGACCCATTCTTCACACACTGAAACACATCTCCACACACTGAAACCCCTTCCCCACATACTGAAACCCCTTCCCCGCACACTGAAAACCCTTCCCCACACACTGAAACCCTTCCACACACCCTGAAACCCCTTCCCCACTCACTGAAACCCCTTCCCCACACACTGAAACCATTACCCACACAATGAAACACCTTCCCCAAACACTGAAACCCCTTCCCCACATACTGAAACCCTTCCCCACACACTGAAACCCCTTCTGCACACACTGAAAACCCTTCCCCAAAAACTGAAACCCCTTCCGCACTCAGTGAAACCCTTCCCCACATACAGAAACCCATTCCCCACACACAGAAACACCTTCCCCACACACTGAATCCCTTCCCCACACACTGAAACCCTTCCCCACACACTGAAGCCCCTTCTGCACACACTGAAACACCTTCCCCACACACTGAATCCCCTTCTGCACACACTGAAACACCGTCCTCAAAAACTGAAACCCCTTCCCCACATCACTGAAACCTCTATCGCACACACTGAAACCCCTTCCTCACACACTGAAACACATTCCCCACACACTGAAACCCCTTCCCCACACACTAAAACCCCTTCCGCACACACTAAAACACCTTCCCCACACACTGAAACCCCTTCCCCACACACTGAAACCCCTTCCGCACACAGTGAAACCCCTTCCCCACACAATGAAACCCCTTCCCCAAACACTGAAACCACTTCCCCTCACACTGATACCCTTCCCCACACTCTGAAAACCCCTTCCCCGCTCACTGAAACCCCTTCCCCACTATCTGAAACCATGACCCACCCTCTGAAACCCCTTCCCCACACAATGAAACACCTTCCCCAAACACTGAAACTCCTTCCGCACACAGTTAAATCCTACCCCACACACTGAAACCCCTTCCCCACACACTGAAACACCTTCCCCACACACTGAATACCCTTCCACACACAATGGAACACCTTCCCCACACAATGAAACACCTTCCCGACACACAGAATCCCATTCCCCACACTCTGAAACACCTTCCGCAGAAACTGAAACCCCTTCCACACACACTGAAACAACTTCCCCACACACTGAAACACCTTCCCCACACACTGAAACGCCTTCCCCACACACTGAAACGCCTTCCACACACACTGAAACACCTTCCCCACACACTGAAACCCCTTCCCCACACACTGAAACACATCCCCACACACTGAAACCCCTTCCCCACAAACTGTAACACATCCCCACACACTGACACGCCTTCCCCACACACTGAAACACATCCCCACACACTGAAACACCTTCCCCACACACTGAAACCCCTTCCCCAAACACTGAAACCCCTTGCGCACTCAGTGAAACCCTTCCCCACTTACTGAAACCCCTTCCCCACACACTGAAAAACCTTCCCCACACACTGAAACCCTTCCCCACACACTGAAACCCCGTCCCCAGACACTGTAATCCTTCCCCACACTCTGAAACACTTGCCCACACACTGAAACCCCTTCCCCACACACTGAAACCCCTTCCCCACACACTGAACCACTTCCCAACTCACTGAAACACTTCCCCACACACTGAAACCCCTTCCCCACACACTGATACCCCTTCCCCACACATTGAAACACCTTCCACACACACTGAAACCCCTTCCGCACACAGTTAAACCCTTTCCCAGACACTGAAACCCCCTCCCCACATACTGAAACCCCTTCCACACACACTGAATACCCTTCCGCACACAATGAAACACCTTCCCCACACAATGAAACACCTTGCCCACACACTGAATCCCCTTCCCTACAAACTGAAACCACTTCCGCACACAATGAAACACCTTCCCCACACATTGAAACCCATTCCCCACACACTGAAAAACCTTCCGCACACACTGAAACCCCTTCCGCACACACTGAAATACCATCCCCACACTCAGAAACCCCTTCCCCACACACTGAAACCCCTTCCCCACACACTGAAACCCCTTCCACACGCACTGAAACACCTTCCCCACGCACTGAAACCCCTTCCCCACTCACTGACACCCCTTCCGCACACACTGAAACACCTTCCCCACATACTGAAACCGCTTCCCCAAACACTGAAAAACATCTCCACACACTGAAACACCTTCCCCACACACTGAAGCCCCTTCCCCACATACTGAAACACATTCCCCACACACTGAAACCCCTTCTGGACATACTGAAACCCATTCCCCACTCACTAAAATGCCTTCCGCACACACTGAAACCCCTTCTGCACACACTGAAACACCTTCCCCACACAGTGAAACCCATCCCCACAAACTGAAATACCTTCCCCACTACCTGAAACAGATCCTCACACACTGAAATCCCTTCCCCACACACTGAAACACATCCCACACACTGAAACTTCTTCCCACACATTGAAACACCTACCCCACATACTGAAACACCTTCCCCACACACCGAAACCCCTTCTGCACACAGTGAAACCCCTCCCCACACACTGAAACCCCTTCCCCACACACTGAAACACTTCCCCACACACTAAAACCCCATCCCCACACACTGAAACCCCTTCCGCACACACTGAAACACCTTCCCCACACCCTGAAACACATCCTCACACTCTGAAACCCCTTCCCTTCACACTGAAACACATTCCCACACACTGAAACTTCTTCCCACTCATTGAAACACCTTCCCCACAAACTGAAAAACCTTCCCCACACACTGAAACCCCTTCCGCACACAGTGAAACCCCTACCCACACACTGAAACCCGTTCCCCACACACTGAAACACATCCCCACACACTGAAACCCCGTCCCCACACACTGAAACACCTTCCCCACACCCTGAAACACATCCTCACACTCTGAAACCCCTTCCCTTCACACTGAAACACATTCCCACACACTGAAACTTCTTCCCACTCATTGAAACACCTTCCCCAAAAACTGAAACACCTTCCCCACACACTGAAACCTCGACCGCACACACTGAAACCCCTTCCGCACACACTGAAACATCTTCCCCACACACTGAAACCCCTTCCCCACACAGTAAAACCACTTCTGCACACAATAAAACACCTTCCCCACACACTGAAACCCCTTCCACACACACTGAAACCCCTTCCGCACACAGTGAAACCCTTCCCCACATACTGAAACCCCTTCCCCACACACTGAGACCCATTCTTCACACACTGAAACACATCTCCACACACTGAAACCCCTTCCCCACATACTGAAACCCCTTCCCCGCACACTGAAAACCCTTCCCCACACACTGAAACGCCTTCCACACACACTGAAACACCTTCCCCACACACTGAAACCCCTTCCCCACACACTGAAACACATCCCCACACACTGAAACCCCTTCCCCACAAACTGTAACACATCCCCACACACTGACACGCCTTCCCCACACACTGAAACACATCCCCACACACTGAAACACCTTCCCCACACACTGAAACCCCTTCCCCAAACACTGAAACCCCTTGCGCACTCAGTGAAACCCTTCCCCACTTACTGAAACCCCTTCCCCACACACTGAAAAACCTTCCCCACACACTGAAACCCTTCCCCACACACTGAAACCCCGTCCCCAGACACTGTAATCCTTCCCCACACTCTGAAACACTTGCCCACACACTGAAACCCCTTCCCCACACACTGAAACCCCTTCCCCACACACTGAACCACTTCCCAACTCACTGAAACACTTCCCCACACACTGAAACCCCTTCCCCACACACTGATACCCCTTCCCCACACATTGAAACACCTTCCACACACACTGAAACCCCTTCCGCACACAGTTAAACCCTTTCCCAGACACTGAAACCCCCTCCCCACATACTGAAACCCCTTCCACACACACTGAATACCCTTCCGCACACAATGAAACACCTTCCCCACACAATGAAACACCTTGCCCACACACTGAATCCCCTTCCCTACAAACTGAAACCACTTCCGCACACAATGAAACACCTTCCCCACACATTGAAACCCATTCCCCACACACTGAAAAACCTTCCGCACACACTGAAACCCCTTCCGCACACACTGAAATACCATCCCCACACTCAGAAACCCCTTCCCCACACACTGAAACCCCTTCCCCACACACTGAAACCCCTTCCACACGCACTGAAACACCTTCCCCACGCACTGAAACCCCTTCCCCACTCACTGACACCCCTTCCGCACACACTGAAACACCTTCCCCACATACTGAAACCGCTTCCCCAAACACTGAAAAACATCTCCACACACTGAAACACCTTCCCCACACACTGAAGCCCCTTCCCCACATACTGAAACACATTCCCCACACACTGAAACCCCTTCTGGACATACTGAAACCCATTCCCCACTCACTAAAATGCCTTCCGCACACACTGAAACCCCTTCTGCACACACTGAAACACCTTCCCCACACAGTGAAACCCATCCCCACAAACTGAAATACCTTCCCCACTACCTGAAACAGATCCTCACACACTGAAATCCCTTCCCCACACACTGAAACACATCCCACACACTGAAACTTCTTCCCACACATTGAAACACCTACCCCACATACTGAAACACCTTCCCCACACACCGAAACCCCTTCTGCACACAGTGAAACCCCTCCCCACACACTGAAACCCCTTCCCCACACACTGAAACACTTCCCCACACACTAAAACCCCATCCCCACACACTGAAACCCCTTCCGCACACACTGAAACACCTTCCCCACACCCTGAAACACATCCTCACACTCTGAAACCCCTTCCCTTCACACTGAAACACATTCCCACACACTGAAACTTCTTCCCACTCATTGAAACACCTTCCCCACAAACTGAAAAACCTTCCCCACACACTGAAACCCCTTCCGCACACAGTGAAACCCCTACCCACACACTGAAACCCGTTCCCCACACACAGAAACACATCCCCACACACTGAAACCCCGTCCCCACACACTGAAACCCCTCCTGCACACACTGAAACACCTTCCCCAAAAACTGAAACACCTTCCCCACACACTGAAACCTCGACCGCACACACTGAAACCCCTTCCGCACACACTGAAACATCTTCCCCACACACTGAAACCCCTTCCCCACACAGTAAAACCACTTCTGCACACAATAAAACACCTTCCCCACACACTGAAACCCCTTCCACACACACTGAAACCCCTTCCGCACACAGTGAAACCCTTCCCCACATACTGAAACCCCTTCCCCACACACTGAGACCCATTCTTCACACACTGAAACACATCTCCACACACTGAAACCCCTTCCCCACATACTGAAACCCCTTCCCCGCACACTGAAAACCCTTCCCCACACACTGAAACCCTTCCACACACCCTGAAACCCCTTCCCCACTCACTGAAACCCCTTCCCCACACACTGAAACCATTACCCACACAATGAAACACCTTCCCCAAACACTGAAACCCCTTCCCCGCATACTGAAACCCTTCCCCACACACTGAAACCCCTTCTGCACACACTGAAAACCCTTCCCCAAAAACTGAAACCCCTTCCGCACTCAGTGAAACCCTTCCCCACATACAGAAACCCATTCCCCACACACAGAAACACCTTCCCCACACACTGAATCCCTTCCCCACACACTGAAACCCTTCCCCACACACTGAAGCCCCTTCTGCACACACTGAAACACCTTCCCCACACACTGAATCCCCTTCTGCACACACTGTAACACATTCCCCACACACTGAAACCCTTCCCCACACACTGAAACCCCTTCCGCAAACACTGAAACCCTTCCCCACATACTGAAACCCCTTCCCCACACACTGAAACCCCGTCCCCACACACTGTAACCCTTCCCCACACACTGAAACCCCTTCCCCACACACTGAAACCCTTCCCCACACACAGAGACCCCTTCCCCACACACTGAAACCCATCCCCACACACTGAAACAACTTCCCCACACACAGAAACACCTTCCCCAAACACTGAAACCCCTTCCCCAAAAACTGAAAAGCTTCGCCACACACTGAAAGCCCTTCCCCACACACTGAAACAACTTCCCCACACACTGAAACACCTTCCCCACACACTGAAACATCTTCCCCACAAACTGAAACCTATTCCGCACAAACTGGAACACCTTCCCCACACACTGAAACCCTTCCCCACACACTGAAACCCCTTCCCCACACACTGAAACCCCATCCCCACACACTGAAACCCCTTCCGCACACACTGAAACACCTTCCTCAAAAACTGAAACCCCTTCCCCACATACTGAAACCTCTATCGCACACACTGAAACCCCTTCCTCACACATTGAAACACCTTCCCCACACACTGAAACCCCTTCCCCACACACTGAAACCCCTTCCGCACACAGTGAAACCCCTTCCCCACACAATGAAACCCCTTCCCCAAACACTGAAACCACTTCCCCACACACTGATACCCTTCCCCACACTCTGAAAACCCCTTCCCCGCTCACTGAAACCCCTTCCCCACTCACTGAAACCATGACCCACCCTCTGAAACCCCTTCCCCACACAATGAAACACCTTCCCCAAACACTGAAACTCCTTCCGCACACAGTTAAATCCTACCCCACACACTGAAACCCCTTCCCCACACACTGAAACACCTTCCCCACACACTGAATACCCTTCCACACACAATGGAACACCTTCCCCACACAATGAAACACCTTCCCGACACACAGAATCCCATTCCCCACACTCTGAAACACCTTCCGCAGAAACTGAAACCCCTTCCGCACACACTGAAACAACTTCCCCACACACTGAAACACCTTCCCCACACACTGAAACGCCTTCCCCACACACTGAAACGCCTTCCACACACACTGAAACACCTTCCCCACACACTGAAACCCCTTCCCCACACATTGAAACACATCCCCACACACTGAAACCCCTTCCCCACAAACTGTAACACATCCCCACACACTGACACGCCTTCCCCACACACTGAAACACATCCCCACACACTGAAACACCTTCCCCACACACTGAAACCCCTTCCCCAAACACTGAAACCCCTTGCGCACTCAGTGAAACCCTTCCCCACTTACTGAAACCCCTTCCCCACACACTGAAAAACCTTCCCCACACACTGAAACCCTTCCCCACACACTGAAACCCCGTCCCCAGACACTGTAATCCTTCCCCACACTCTGAAACACTTGCCCACACACTGAAACCCCTTCCCCACACACTGAAACCCCTTCCCCACACACTGAACCACTTCCCAACTCACTAAAACACTTCCCCACACACTGAAACCCCTTCCCCACACACTGATACCCCTTCCCCACACATTGAAACACCTTCCACACACACTGAAACCCCTTCCGCACACAGTTAAACCCTTTCCCACACACTGAAACCCCCTCCCCACATACTGAAACCCCTTCCCCACACACTGAATACCCTTCCGCACACAATGAAACACCTTCCCCACACAATGAAACACCTTGCCCACACACTGAATCCCCTTCCCCACAAACTGAAACCCCTTCCGCACACAATGAAACACCTTCCCCACACATTGAAACCCATTCCCCACACACTGAAAAACCTTCCGCACACACTGAAACCCCTTCCGCACACACTGAAATACCATCCCCACACTCAGAAACCCCTTCCCCACACACTGAAACCCCTTCCCCACACACTGAAACCCCTTCCACACGCACTGAAACACCTTCCCCACACACTGAAACCCCTTCCCCACACACTGACACCCCTTCCGCACACACTGAAACACCTTCCCCACATACTGAAACCGCTTCCCCAAACACTGAAAAACATCTCCATACACTGAAACACCTTCCCCACACACTGAAACCCCTTCCCCACATACTGAAACACATTCCCCACACACTGAAACCCCTTCTGGACATACTGAAACCCATTCCCCACACACTAAAATGCCTTCCGCACACACTGAAACCCCTTCTGCACACACTGAAACACCTTCCCCACACAGTGAAACCCATCCCCACACACTGAAATACCTTCCCCACTACCTGAAACAGATCCTCACACACTGAAATCCCTTCCCCACACACTGAAACACATCCCACACACTGAAGCTTCTTCCCACACATTGAAACACCTTCCCCACATACTGAAACACCTTCCCCACACACCGAAACCCCTTCTGCACACAGTGAAACCCCTCCCCACACACTGAAACCCCTTCCCCACACACTGAAACACTTCCCCACACACTAAAACCCCATCCCCACACACGGAAACCCCTTTCGCACACACTGAAACACCTTCCCCAAAAACTGAAACCCCTTCTCCACACACTGAAACCTCTACCACACACACTGAAACCCCTTCCGCACACACTGAAACACCTTCCCCACACACTGAAACCCCTTCCCCAAACACTGAAACCCCTTCTGCACACACTGAAACACCTTCCCCACACACTGAAACCCCTTCCCCACACACTGAAACCCCTTCCACACACAGTGAAACCCTTCCGCACACAGTGAAACCCCTTCCCCACACACTGAAACCCCTTCTTCACACACTGAAACACATCCCCACACACTGAAACCCCTTCCCCACACACTAAAACCCCTTCCCCACACACTGATACCCTTCCCCACACTCTGAAAACCCATTCCCCACTCACTGAAACCCCTTCCCCACTCACTGAATCCTTTACCCACACTCTGAAACCCCTTCCCCACACAATGAAACACCTTCCCCAAACAATGAAACCCCTTCCGCACACAGTTAAATCCTACCCCACACACTGAAACCCCTCCCCACACACTGAAACACCTTCCCCACACACTGATTACCCTTCCACACACAATGGAACACCTTCCCCACACAATGAAACACCTTCCCCACACACAGAATCCCCTTCCCCACACACTGAAACCCATTCCGCACACAATGAAACACCTTCCCCACACACTGAAACCCCTTACCCACACACTGAAACACCTTCCGCAGAAACTGAAACCCCTTCCGCACACACTAAAACAACTTCCCCACACACTGAAACACCTTCCCCACACACTGAAACGCCTTCCCCACACACTGAAACGCCTTCCTACACACACTGAAACACCTTCCCCACACACTGAAACCCCTTCCCCACACATTGAAACACATCCCCACACACTGAAAACCCTTCCCCACAAACTGTAACACATCCCCACACACTGACACGCCTTCCCCACACACTGAGACACATCCCCACACACTGAAACACCTTCCCCACACACTGAAACCCCTTCCCAAACACTGAAACCCCTTGCGCACTCAGTGAAACCCTTCCCCACTTACTGAAACCCCGTTCCCACACACTGAAAAACCTTCCCCACACACTGAAACCCTTCCCCACACACTGAAAACCCTTCCGCACACACTGAAACCCTTCCCCACACACTGAAACCCCTTTGTCACACACTGAAACCCCGTCCCCAGACACTGTAATCCTTCCCCACAGTCTGAAACACTTGCCCACACACTGAAACCCCTTCCCCACACACTGAAACCCCTTCCCCACACACTGAACCCCTTCCCCACTCACTGAAACACTTCCCCACACACTGAAACCCCTTCCCCACATACTGAAACCCCTTCCCCACACATTGAAACACCTTCCCCACACACTGAAACCCCTTCTGCACACAGTTAAACACTTTCCCACACACTGAAACCCCCTCCCCACATACTGAAACCCCTTCCCCACACACTGAATACCCTTCCGCACACAATGAAACACCTTCCCCACAATGAAACACCTTCCCCACTCACTGAATCCCCATCCCCACAAACTGAAACCCCTTCCGCACACAATGAAACACCTTCCCCACACATTGAAACCATTCCCCACACACTGTAAAACCTTCCGCACACACTGAAACCCCTTCCGCACTCACTGAAATACCATCCCCACACTCAGAAACCCCTTCCCCACACACTGAAACCCCTTCCCCACACATTGAAACCCCTTCCACACGCACTGAAACACCTTCCCCACACACTGAAACCCCTTCCCCACACACTGCAACACTTCCCCACACACAGAAACACCTTCCCCACACACTGAAACAGATCCCCATACACTGAAACACCTTCCCCACACACTGAAACCCCTTCCCCACACACTGAAACACATTCCCCACACAGTGAAACCCCTTCCCCACATACTGAAACCCATTCCCCACACACTGAAATGCCTTCCGCACACACTGAAACCCCTTCCGAACACACTGAAACACCTTCCCCACACAGTGAAACCCTTCCCCACACACTGAAATACCTTCCCCACACCCTGAAACACATCCTCACACACTGAAACCCCTTCCCTTCACACTGAAACACATTCCCACACACTGAAACTTCTTCCCACTCATTGAAACACCTTCCCCACAAACTGAAAAACCTTCCCCACACACTGAAACCCCTTCCGCACACAGTGAAACCCCTACCCACACACTGAAACCCATTCCCCACACACTGAAACACATCCCCACACACTGAAACCCCGTCTCCACACACTGAAACCCCTCCTGCACACACTGAAACACCTTCCCCAAAAACTGAAACACCTTCCCCACACACTGAAACCTCGACCGCACACACTGAAACCCCTTCCGCACACACTGAAACATCTGCCCCACACACTGAAACCCCTTCCCCACACAGTAAAACCACTTCTGCACACAATGAAACACCTTCCCCACACACTGAAACCCCTTCCACACACACTGAAACCCCTTCCGCACACAGTGAAACCCTTCCCCACATACTGAAACCCCTTCCCCACACACTGAGACCCATTCTTCACACACTGAAACACATCTCCACACACTGAAACCCCTTCCCCACATACTGAAACCCCTTCCCCGCACACTGAAAACCCTTCCCCACACACTGAAACCCTTCCACACACCCTGAAACCCCTTCCCCACTCACTGAAACCCCTTCCCCACACACTGAAACCATTACCCACACAATGAAACACCTTCCCCAAACACTGAAACCCCTTCCCCACATACTGAAACCCTTCCCCACACACTGAAACCCCTTCTGCACACACTGAAAACCCTTCCCCAAAAACTGAAACCCCTTCCGCACTCAGTGAAACCCTTCCCCACATACAGAAACCCATTCCCCACACACAGAAACACCTTCCCCACACACTGAATCCCTTCCCCACACACTGAAACCCTTCCCCACACACTGAAGCCCCTTCTGCACACACTGAAACACCTTCCCCACACACTGAATCCCCTTCTGCACACAGTGTAACACATTCCCCACACACTGAAACCCTTCCCCACACACTGAAACCCCTTCCGCAAACACTGAAACCCTTCCCCACATACTGAAACCCCTTCCCCACACACTGAAACCCCGTCCCCACACACTGTAACCCTTCCCCACACACTGAAACCCCTTCCCCACACACTGAAACCCTTCCCCACACACAGAGACCCCTTCCCCACACACTGAAACCCATCCCCACACACTGAAACAACTTCCCCACACACAGAAACACCTTCCCCAAACACTGAAACCCCTTCCCCAAAAACTGAAAAAGCTTCGCCACACACTGAAAGCCCTTCCCCACACACTGAAACAACTTCCCCACACACTGAAACACCTTCCCCACACACTGAAACATCTTCCCCACAAACTGAAACCTATTCCGCACAAACTGGAACACCTTCCCCACACACTGAAACCCTTCCCCACACACTGAAACCCCTTCCCCACACACTGAAACCCCATCCCCACACACTGAAACCCCTTCCGCACACACTGAAACACCTTCCTCAAAAACTGAAACCCCTTCCCCACATCACTGAAACCTCTATCGCACACACTGAAACCCCTTCCTCACACACTGAAACACCTTCCCCACACACTGAAACCCCTTCCCCACACACTGAAACCCCTTCCGCATACACTAAAACACCTTCCCCACACACTGAAACCCCTTCCCCACACACTGAAACCCCTTCCGCACACAGTGAAACCCCTTCCCCACACAATGAAACCCCTTCCCCACACACTGAAACCCCTTCCGCACACAGTGAAACCCTTCCCCACATACTGAAACCCCTTCCCCACACACTGAGACCCATTCTTCACACACTGAAACACATCTCCACACACTGAAACCCCTTCCCCACATACTGAAACCCCTTCCCCGCACACTGAAAACCCTTCCCCACACACTGAAACCCTTCCACACACCCTGAAACCCCTTCCCCACTCACTGAAACCCCTTCCCCACACACTGAAACCATTACCCACACAATGAAACACCTTCCCCAAACACTGAAACCCCTTCCCCACATACTGAAACCCTTCCCCACACACTGAAACCCCTTCTGCACACACTGAAAACCCTTCCCCAAAAACTGAAACCCCTTCCGCACTCAGTGAAACCCTTCCCCACATACAGAAACCCATTCCCCACACACAGAAACACCTTCCCCACACACTGAATCCCTTCCCCACACACTGAAACCCTTCCCCACACACTGAAGCCCCTTCTGCACACACTGAAACACCTTCCCCACACACTGAATCCCCTTCTGCACACAGTGTAACACATTCCCCACACACTGAAACCCTTCCCCACACACTGAAACCCCTTCCGCAAACACTGAAACCCTTCCCCACATACTGAAACCACTTCCCCACACACTGAAACCCCGTCCCCACACACTGTAACCCTTCCCCACACACTGAAACCCCTTCCCCACACACTGAAACCCTTCCCCACACACAGAGACCCCTTCCCCACACACTGAAACCCATCCCCACACACTGAAACAACTTCCCCACACACAGAAACACCTTCCCCAAACACTGAAACCCCTTCCCCAAAAACTGAAAAAGCTTCGCCACACACTGAAAGCCCTTCCCCACACACTGAAACAACTTCCCCACACACTGAAACACCTTCCCCACACACTGAAACATCTTCCCCACAAACTGAAACCTATTCCGCACAAACTGGAACACCTTCCCCACACACTGAAACCCTTCCCCACACACTGAAACCCCTTCCCCACACACTGAAACCCCATCCCCACACACTGAAACCCCTTCCGCACACACTGAAACACCTTCCTCAAAAACTGAAACCCCTTCCCCACATCACTGAAACCTCTATCGCACACACTGAAACCCCTTCCTCACACACTGAAACACCTTCCCCACACACTGAAACCCCTTCCCCACACACTGAAACCCCTTCCGCATACACTAAAACACCTTCCCCACACACTGAAACCCCTTCCCCACACATTGAAACCCCTTCCGCACACAGTGAAACCCCTTCCCCACACAATGAAACCCCTTCCCCAAACACTGAAACCCCTTCCCCAAACACTGAAACCCCTTGCGCACTCAGTGAAACCCTTCCCCACTTACTGAAACCCCTTCCCCACACACTGAAAAACCTTCCCCACACACTGAAACCCTTCCCCACACACTGAAACCCCGTCCCCAGACACTGTAATCCTTCCCCACACTCTGAAACACTTGCCCACACACTGAAACCCCTTCCCCACACACTGAAACCCCTTCCCCACACACTGAACCACTTCCCAACTCACTGAAACACTTCCCCACACACTGAAACCCCTTCCCCACACACTGATACCCCTTCCCCACACATTGAAACACCTTCCACACACACTGAAACCCCTTCCGCACACAGTTAAACCCTTTCCCACACACTGAAACCCCCTCCCCACATACTGAAACCCCTTCCCCACACACTGAATACCCTTCCGCACACAATGAAACACCTTGCCCACACAATGAAACACCTTGCCCACACACTGAATCCCCTTCCCCACAAACTGAAACACCTTCCGCACACAATGAAACACCTTCCCCACACATTGAAACCCATTCCCCACACACTGAAAAACCTTCCGCACACACTGAAACCCCTTCCGCACACACTGAAATACCATCCCCACACTCAGAAACCCCTTCCCCACACACTGAAACCCCTTCCCCACACACTGAAACCCCTTCCACACGCACTGAAACACCTTCCCCACACACTGAAACCCCTTCCCCACACACTGACACCCCTTCCGCACACACTGAAACACCTTCCCCACATACTGAAACACATTCCCCACACACTGAAACCCCTTCTGGACATACTGAAACCCATACCCCACACTCTGAAATGCCTTCCGCACTCACTGAAACCCCTTCTGCACACACTGAAACACCTTCCCAACACAGTGAAACCCATCCCCACAGACTGAAATACCTTCCCCACTACCAGAAACACATCCTCACACACTGAAACCCCTTCCCCACACACTGAAACACAGCCCCACACACTGAAACTTCTTCCCACACATTGAAACAACTTCCCCACACACTGAAACACCTTCCCCACACACCGAAACCCCTTCTGCACACAGTGAAACCCCTCACAACACACTGAAACCCCTTCCCCACACACTGAAACGCATCCCCACACACTGAAACCCCATCCCCACACACTGAAACCCCTTCCGCACACACTGAAACACCTTCCCCAAAAACTGAAACCCCTTCCCCACACACTGAAACCTCTACCGTACACACTGAAACCCCTTCCGCACACACTGAAACACCTTCCCCACAAACTGAAACCCCTTCCCCACCCACTGAAACCCCTTCCGCAAACACTGAAGCACCTTCCCCACACACTGAAACCCCTTCCCCACACACTGAAACACATTCCACACACAGTGAAACCTTCCCCACACAGTGAAACCCCTTCCCCACACACTGAAACCCCTTCTTCACACACTGAAACACATCCCCACACACTGAAACCCCTTCCCCACCCACTGAAACCCCTTCCCCACACACTGATACCCTTCCCCACACTCTGAAAACCCCTTCCCCACTCACTGAAAACCATTCCCCACTCACTGAAACCATTACCCACACTCTGAAACCCCTTCCCCACACAATGAAACACCTTCCCCAAACACTGAAACCCCTTCCCCACACACTGCAACACTTCCCCACACACAGAAACACCTTCCCCACTCACTGAAACAGATCCCCACACACTGAAACACCTTCCCCACACACTGAAACCCCTTCGCCACACTCTGAAACACATTCCCCACACAGTGAAACCCCCTCCCCACATACTGAAACCCATTCCCCACACACTGAAATGCCTTCTGCACACACTGAAACCCCTTCCGCACACACTGAAACACCTTCCCCACACAGTGAAACCCTTCCCCACACACTGAAATAGCTTCCCCACACCCTGAAACACATCCTCACACACTGAAACCCCATCCATTCACACTGAAACACATCCCCACACACTGAAACTTCTTCCCACACATTGAAACAACTTCTCCACAAACTGAAACAACTTCCCCACACACTGAAACCCCTTCCGCACACAGTGAAACCCCTACCCAAACACTGAAACCCCTTCCCCACACACTGAAACACATCCCCACACACTGAAACCCCATCCCCACACACTGAAACCCCTCCCGCACACACTGAAACACCTTCCCCAAAACCTGAAACCCCTTCCCCACACACTGAAACCTCTACTGCACACACTGAAACGCCTTCCCCACACACTGAAACGCCTTCCACACACACTGAAACACCTTCCCCACACACTGAAACCCCTTACCCACACACTGAAACACATCCCCACACACTGAAACCCCTTCCCCACAAACTGTAACACATCCCCACACACTGACACGCCTTCCCCACGCACTGAAACACATCCCCACACACTGAAACACCTTCCCCACACACAGAAACCCCTTTCCCAAACACTGAAACCCCTTGCGCACTCAGTGAAACCCTTCCCCACTTACTGAAACCCCTTCCCCACACACTGAAAAACCTTCCCCACACACTGAAACCCTTCCCCACACACTGAAACCCCGTCCCCAGACACTGTAATCCTTCCCCACACTCTGAAACACATGCCCACTCACTGAAACCCCTTCCCCACACACTGAACCACTTCCCAACTCACTGAAACACTTCCCCACACACTGAAACCCCTTCCCCACACACTGATACCCCTTCCCCACACATTGAAACACCTTCCACACACACTGAAACCCCTTCTGCACACAGTTAAACCCTTTCCCACACACTGAAACCCCCTCCCCACATACTGAAACCCCTTCCCCACACACTGAATACCCTTCTGCACACAATGAAACACCTTCCCCACACATTGAAACCCATTCCCCACACACTGAAAAACCTTCCGCACACACTGAAACCCCTTCCGCACACACTGAAATACCATCCCCACACTCAGAAACCCCTTCCCCACACAATGAAACAGCTTCCCCACACACTGAAACCCCTTCCACACGCACTGAAACACCTTGCCCACACACTGAAACCCCTTCCCCACACACTGACACCCCTTCCGCACACACTGAAACACCTTCCCCACATACTGAAACACATGCCCCACACACTGAAACCCCTTCTGGACATACTGAAACCCATGCACCACAAACTGAAATGCCTTCCGCACACACTGAAACCCCTTCTGCACACACTGAAACACCTTCCCCACACAGTGAAACCCATCCCCACACACTGAAATACCTTCCCCACTACCAGAAACACATCCTCACACACTGAAACACAGCCCCACACACTGAAACTTCTTCCCACACATTGAAACACCTTCCCCACACACTGAAACACCTTCCCCACATACCGAAACCCCTTCTGCACACAGTGAAACCCCTCCCCACACACTGAAACCCCTTCCCCACACACTGAAACACATCCCCACACACTGAAACCCCATCCCCACACACTGAAACCCCTTCCGCACACACTGAAACACCTTCCCCAAAAACTGAAACCCCTTCCCCATACACTGAAACCTCTACCGTACACACTGAAACCCCTTCCGCGCACACTGAAACACCTTCCCCACAAACTGAAACCCCTTCCCCACACACTGAAACCCCTTCTGCACACACTGAAACACCTTCCCCAAACACTGAAACCACTTCCCCACACACTGAAACCCCTTCCACACACAGTGAAACCTTCCCCACACAGTGAAACCCCTTCCCCACACACTGAAACCCCTTCTTCACACACTGAAACACATCCCCACACACTGAAACCCCTTCCCCACCCACTGAAACCCCTTCCCCACACACTGATACCCTTCCCCACACTCTGAAAACCCCTTCCCCACTCACTGAAAACCATTCCCCACTCACTGAAACCATTACCCACACTCTGAAACCCCTTCCCCACACAATGAAACACCTTCCCCAAACAGTGAAACCCCTTCCCCACACACTGCAACACTTCCCCACACACAGAAACACCTTCCGCACACACTGAAACAGATCCCCACACACTGAAACACCTTCCCCACACACTGAAACCCCTTCCCCACACACTGAAACACATTCCCCACACACTGAAACCCCCTCCCCACATACTTAAACCCATTCCCCACACACTGAAATGCCTTCTGCACACACTGAAACCCCTACCGCACACACTGAAACACCTTCCCCACACAGTGAAACCCTTCCCCACACACTGAAATAGCTTCCCCACACCCTGAAACACATCCTCACACACTGAAACCCCATCCCTTCACACTGAAACACATCCCCACACACTGAAACTTCTTCCCACACATTGAAACACCTTCCCCACAAACTGAAACAACTTCCCCACACACTGAAACCGCTTCCGCACACAGTGAAACCCTTTCCCACACACTGAAACCCCCTCCCCACATACTGAAACCCCTTCCCCACACACTGAATACCCTTCTGCACACAATGAAACACCTTCCCCACACATTGAAACCCATTCCCCACACACTGAAAAACCTTCCGCACACACTGAAACCCCTTCCGCACACACTGAAATACCATCCCCACACTCAGAAACCCCTTCCCCACACAATGAAACAGCTTCCCCACACACTGAAACCCCTTCCACACGCACTGAAACACCTTGCCCACACACTGAAACCCCTTCCCCACACACTGACACCCCTTCCGCACACACTGAAACACCTTCCCCACATACTGAAACACATGCCCCACACACTGAAACCCCTTCTGGACATACTGAAACCCATACACCACAAACTGAAATGCCTTCCGCACACACTGAAACCCCTTCTGCACACACTGAAACACCTTCCCCACACAGTGAAACCCATCCCCACACACTGAAATACCTTCCCCACTACCAGAAACCCATCCTCACACACTGAAACCCCTTCCCCACACACTGAAACACAGTCCCACACACTGACACTTCTTCCCACACATTGAAACACCTTCCCCACACACTGAAACACCTTCCCCACACACCGAAACCCCTTCTGCACACAGTGAAACCCCTCCCCACACACAGAAACCCCTTCCCCACACACTGAAACACATCCCCACACACTGAAACCCCATCCCCACACACTGAAACCCCTTCCGCACACACTGAAACACCTTCCCCAAAAACTGAAACCCCTTCCCCACACACTGAAACCTCTACCGTACACACTGAAACCCCTTCCGCACACACTGAAACACCTTCCCCACAAACTGAAACCCCTTCCCCACACACTGAAACCCCTTCCGCACACACTGAAACACCTTCCCCAAACACTGAAACCACTTCCCCACACACTGAAACCCATTCCCCACACACTGAAACCCCTTCCCCACACACTGAAACACATTCCCCACACAGTGAAACCCCCTCCCCACATACTGAAACCCATTCCCCACACACTGAAATGCCTTCTGCACACACTGAAACACCTTCCCCACACAGTGAAACCCTTCCCCACACACTGAAATAGCTTCCCGACACCCTGAAACACATCCTCACACACTGAAACCCCATACCTTCACACTGAAACACATCCCGACACACTGAAACTTCTTCCCACACATTGAAACACCTTCCCCACAAACTGAAACAACTTCCCCACACTCTGAAACCGCTTCCGCACACAGTGAAACCCCTACCCACACACTGAAACCCCTTCCCCACACACTGAAACACATCCCCACACACTGAAACCCCATCCAAACACACTGAAACCCCTCCCGCACACACTGAAACACCTTCCCCAAAAACTGAAACCCCTTCCCCACACACTGAAACCGCTACTGCACACACTGAAACCCCTTCCGCACACACTGAAACATCTTCCCCACACACTGAAACGCCTTCCCCACACACTGAAGCGCCTTCCACAGACACTGAAACACCTTCCCCACACACTGAAACCCCTTCCCCACACACTGAAACACATCCCCACACACTGAAACCCCTTCCCCACAAACTGTAACACATCCCCACATACTGACACGCCTTCCCCACACACTGAAACACATCCCCACACACTGAAACACCTTCCCCACACACTGAAACCCCTTCCCCAAACACTGAAACCCCTTGCGCACTCAGTGAAACCCTTCCCCACTTGCTGAAACCCCTTCCCCACACACTGCAAAACCTTCCCCACACACTGAAACCCTTCCCCACACACTGAAACCCGTCCCCAGACACTGTAATCCTTCCCCACACACTGAAACCCCTTCCCCACACACTGAACCACTTCCCAACTCACTGAAAGACTTCCCCACACACTGAAACCCCTTCCCCACACACTGATACCCCTTCCCCACACATTGAAACACCTTCCACACACACTGAAACCCCTTCCGCACACATTTAAACCCTTTCCCACACACTGAAACCCCCTCCCCACATACTGAAACCCCTTCCCCACACACTGAATACCCTTCTGCACACAATGAAACACCTTCCCCACACAATGAAACACCTTGCCCATACACTGAATCCCCTTCCCCACAAACTGAAACCCCTTCCGCACACAATGAAACACCTTCCCCACACATTGAAACCCATTCCCCACACACTGAAAAACCTTCCGCACACACTGAAACCCCTTCCGCACACACTGAAATACCATCCCCACACTCAGAAACACCTTCCCCACACAATGAAACCCCTTCCCCACACACTGAAACCCCTTCCACACGCACTGAAACACCTTCCCCCACACACTGAAACCCCTTCCCCACACACTGACACCCCTTCCGCACACACTGCAACACCTTCCCCACATACTGAAACACATTCCCCACACACTGAAACCCCTTCTGGACATACTGAAACCCATACCCCACACACTGAAATGCCTTCCGCACACACTGAAACCCCTTCTGCACACACTGAAACACCTTCCCCACACAGTGAAACCCATCCCCACACACTGAAATACCTTCCCCACTACCAGAAACACTTCCTCACACACTGAAACCCCTTCCCCACACACTGAAACTTCTTCCCACACATTGAAACACCTTCCCCACACACTGAAACACCTTCCCCACACACCGAAACCCCTTCTGCACACAGTGAAACACCTCCCCACACACTGAAGCCCCTTCCCCACACACTGAAACACATCCCCACACACTGAAACCCCATCCCCACACACTGAAACCCCTTCCGCACACACTGAAACACCTTCCCCAAAAACTGAAACCCCTTCCCCACACACTGAAATCTCTACCGTACACACTGAAACCCCTTCCGCACACACTGAAACACCTTCCCCACAAACTGAAACCCCTTCCCCACATACTGAAACCCCTTCCGCACACACTGAAACACCTTCCCCAAACACTGAAACCCCTTCCCCACACACTGAAACCCCTTCCACACACAGTGAAACCTTCCCCACACAGTGAAACCCCTTCCCCACACACTGAAACCCCTTCTTCACACACTGAAACACATCCCCACACACTGAAACCCCTTCCCCACCCACTGAAACCCCTTCCCCACACACTGATACCCGTCCCCACACTCTGAAAACCCCTTCCCCACTCACTGAAAACCATTCCCCACTCACTGAAACCATTACCCACACTCTGAAACCCCTTTCCCACACAATGAAACACCTTCCCCAATCACTGAAACCCCTTCCCCACACACTGCAACACTTCCCCACACACAGAAACACCTTCCCCACACACTGAAACAGATCCCCACACACTGAAACACCTTCCCCACACACTGAAACCCCTTCCCCACTCACTGAAACACATTCCCCACACAGTGAAACCCCTTCCCCACATACTGAAACCCATTCCCCACACACTGAAATGCCTTCTGCACACACTGAAACCCCTTCCGCACAAACTGAAACACCTTCCCCACACAGTGAAACCCTTCCCCACACACTGAAATAGCTTCCCCACACCCTGAAACACATCCTCACACACTGAAAGCCCATCCCTTCACACTGAAACACATCCCCACACACTGAAACTTCTTCCCACACATTGAAACACCTTCCCCACAAACTGAAACAACTTCCCCACACACTGAAACCCCTTCCGCACACAGTGAAACCCCTACCCACACACTGAAACCCCTTCCCCACACACTGAAACACATCCCCACACACGGAAACACCTTCCCCAAACACTGAAACCCCTTCCCCACACACTGCAACACTTCCCCACACACAGAAACACCTTCCCCACTCACTGAAACAGATCCCCACACACTGAAACACCTTCCCCACACACTGAAACCCCTTCCCCACACACTGAAACACATTCCCCACACAGTGAAACCACCTCCCCACATACTGAAACCCATTCCCCACACACTGAAATGCCTTCTGCACACACTGAAACCCCTTCCGCACACACTGAAACACCTTCCCCACACAGTGAAACCCTTCCCCACACACTGAAATAGCTTCCCCACACCCTGAAACACATCCTCACACACTGAAACCCCATCCATTCACACTGAAACACATCCCCACACACTGAAACTTCTTCCCACACATTGAAACACCTTCTCCACAAACTGAAACAACTTCCCCACACACTGAAACACATCCCCACACACTGAAACCCCATCCCCACACACTGAAACCCCTCCCGCACACACTGAAACACCTTCCCCAAAACCTGAAACCCCTTCCCCACACACTGAAACCTCTACTGCACACACTGAAACGCCTTCCCCACACACTGAAACGCCTTCCACACACACTGAAACACCTTCCCCACACACTGAAACCCCTTCCCCACACACTGAAACACATCCCCACACACTGAAACCCCTTCCCCACAAACTGTAACACATCCCCACACACTGACACGCCTTCCCCACACACTGAAACACATCCCCACACACTGAAACACCTTCCCCACACACAGAAACCCCTTTCCCAAACACTGAAACCCCTTGCGCACTCAGTGAAACCCTTCCCCACTTACTGAAACCCCCTCCCCACACACTGAGAAACCTTCCCCACACACTGAAACCCTTCCCCACACGCTGAAGCCCCCTCCCCAGACACTGTAATCCTTCCCCACACTCTGCAACACATGCCCACTCACTGAAACCCCTTCCCCACACACTGAACCACTTCCCAACTCACTGAAACACTTCCCCACACACTGAAACCCCTTCCCCACACACTGATACCCCTTCCCCACACATTGAAACACCTTCCACACACACTGAAACCCCTTCCGCACACAGTTAAACACTTTCCCACACACTGAAACCCCCTCCCCACATACTGAAACCCCTTCCCCATACACTGAATACCCTTCTGCACACAATGAAACACCTTCCCCACACATTGAAACCCATTCCCCACACACTGAAAAACCTTCCTCACACACTGAAACCCCTTCCGCACACACTGAAATACCATCCCCACACTCAGAAACCCCTTCCCCACACAATGAAACAGCTTCCCCACACACTGAAACCCCTTCCACACGCACTGAAACACCTTGCCCACACACTGAAACCCCTTCCCCACACACTGACACCCCTTCCGCACACACTGAAACACCTTCCCCACATACTGAAACACATGCCCCACACACTGAAACCCCTTCTGGACATACTGAAACCCATGCACCACAAACTGAAATGCCTTCCGCACACACTGAAACCCCTTCTGCACACACTGAAACACCTTCCCCACACAGTGAAACCCATCCCCACACACTGAAATACCTTCCCCACTACCAGAAACACATCCTCACACACTGAAACCCCTTCCCCACACACTGAAACACAGCCCCACACACTGAAACTTCTTCCCACACATTGAAACACCTTCCCCACACACTGAAACACCTTCCCCAAACACCGAAACCCCTTCTGCACACAGTGAAACCCCTCCCCACACACTGAAACCCCTTCCCCACACACTGAAGCACATCCCCACACACTGAAACCCCATCCCCACACACTGAAACCCCTTCCGCACACACTGAAACACCTTCTCCAAAAACTGAAACCCCTTCCCCATACACTGAAACCTCCACCGTACACACTGAAACCCCTTCCGCACACACTGAAACACCTTCCCCACAAACTGAAACCCCTTCCCCACACACTGAAACCCCTTCCGCACACACTGAAACACCTTCCCCAAACACTGAAACCACTTCCCCACACACTGAAACCCCTTCCACACACAGTGAAACCTTCCCCACACAGTGAAACCCCTTCCCCACACACTGAAACCCCTTCTTCACACACTGAAACACATCCCCACACACTGAAACCCCTTCCCCACCCACTGAAACCCCTTCCCCACACACTGATACCCTTCCCCACACTCTGAAAGCCCCTTCCCCACTCACTGAAAACCATTCCCCACTCACTGAAACCATTACCCACACTCTGAAACCCCTTCCCCACACAATGAAACACCTTCCCCAAACAGTGAAACCCCTTCCCCACACACTGCAACACTTCCCCACACACAGAAACACCTTCCGCACACACTGAAACAGATCCCCACACACTGAAACACCTTCCCCACACACTGAAAACCCTTCCCCACACACTGAAACACATTCCCCACACAGTGAAACCCCCTCCCCACATACTTAAACCCATTCCCCACACACTGAAATGCCTTCTGCACACACTGAAACCCCTTCCGCACACACTGAAACACCTTCCCCACACAGTGAAACCCTTCCCCACACACTGAAATAGCTTCCCCACACCCTGAAACACATCCTCACACACTGAAACCCCATCCCTTCACACTGAAACACATCCCCACACACTGAAACTTCTTCCCACACATTGAAACACCTTCCCCACAAACTGAAACAACTTCCCCACACACTGAAACCGCTTCCGCACACAGTGAAACCCTTTCCCACACACTGAAACCCCCTCCCCACATACTGAAACCCCTTCCCCACACACTGAATACCCTTCTGCACACAATGAAACACCTTCCCCACACATTGAAACCCATTCCCCACACACTGAAAAACCTTCCGCACACACTGAAACCCCTTCCGCACACACTGAAATACCATCCCCACACTCAGAAACCCCTTCCCCACACAATGAAACAGCTTCCCCACACACTGAAACCCCTTCCACACGCACTGAAACACCTTGCCCACACACTGAAACCCCTTCCCCACACACTGACACCCCTTCCGCACACACTGAAACACCTTCCCCACATACTGAAACACATGCCCCACACACTGAAACCCCTTCTGGACATACTGAAACCCATACACCACAAACTGAAATGCCTTCCGCACACACTGAAACCCCTTCTGCACACACTGAAACACCTTCCCCACACAGTGAAACCCATCACCACACACTGAAATACCTTCCCCACTACCAGAAACACATCCTCACACACTGAAACCCCTTCCCCACACACTGAAACACAGTCCCACACACTGACACTTCTTCCCACACATTGAAACACCTTCCCCACACACTGAAACACCTTCCCCACACACCGAAACCCCTTCTGCACACAGTGAAACCCCTCCCCACACACAGAAACCCCTTCCCCACACACTGAAACACATCCCCACACACTGAAACCCCATCCCCACACACTGAAACCCCTTCCGCACACACTGAAACACCTTCCCCAAAAACTGAAACCCCTTCCCCACACACTGAAACCTCTACCGTACACACTGAAACCCCTTCCGCACACACTGAAACACCTTCCCCACAAACTGAAACCCCTTCCCCACACACTGAAACCCCTTCCGCACACACTGAAACACCTTCCCCAAACACTGAAACCACTTCCCCACACACTGAAACCCATTCCCATCACACTGAAACCCCTTCCCCACACACTGAAACACATTCCCCACACAGTGAAACCCCCTCCCCACATACTGAAACCCATTCCCCACACACTGAAATGCCTTCTGCACACACTGAAACCCCTTCCGCACACACTGAAACACCTTCCCCACACAGTGAAACCCTTCCCCACACACTGAAATAGCTTCCCCACACCCTGAAACACATCCTCACACACTGAAACCCCATACCTTCACACTGAAACACATCCCCACACACTGAAACTTCTTCCCACACATTGAAACACCTTCCCCACAAACTGAAACAACTTCCCCACACACTGAAACCGCTTCCACACACAGTGAAACCCCTACCCACACACTGAAACCCCTTCCCCACAAACTGAAACACATCCCCACACACTGAAACCCCATCCAAACACACTGAAACCCCTCCCACACACACTGAAACACCTTCCCCAAAAACTGAAACCCCTTCCCCACACACTGAAACCGCTACTGCTCACACTGAAACCCCTTCCGCACACACTGAAACATCTTCCCCACACACTGAAACGCCTTCCCCACACACTGAAGCGCCTTCCACACACACTGAAACACCTTCCCCACACACTGAAACCCCTTCCCCACACACTGAAACACATCCCCACACACTGAAACCCCTTCCCCACAAACTGTAACACATCCCCACACACTGACACGCCTTCCCCACACACTGAAACACATCCCCACACACTGAAACACCTTCCCCACACACTGAAACCCCTTCCCCAAACACTGAAACCCCTTGCGCTCTCAGTGAAACCCTTCCCCACTTGCTGAAACCCCTTCCCCACACACTGCAAAACCTTCCCCACACACTGAAACCCTTCCCCACACACTGAAACCCGTCCCCAGACACTGTAATCCTTCCTCACACACTGAAACCCCTTCCCCACACACTGAACCACTTCCCAACTCACTGAAAGACTTCCCCACACACTGAAACCCCTTCCCCACACACTGATACCCCTTCCCCACAAATTGAAACACCTTCCACACACACTGAAACCCCTTCCGCACACATTTAAACCCTTTCCCACACACTGAAACCCCCTCCCCACATACTGAAACCCCTTCCCCACACACTGAATACCCTTCTGCACACAATGAAACACCTTCCCCACACAATGAAACACCTTGCCCATACACTGAATCCCCTTCCCCACAAACTGAAACCCCTTCCGCACACAATGAAACACCTTCCCCACACATTGAAACCCATTCCCCACACACTGAAAAACCTTCCGCACACACTGAAACCCCTTCCGCACACACTGAAATACCATCCCCACGCTCAGAAACCCCTTCCCCACACAATGAAACCCCTTCCCCACACACTGAAACCCCTTCCACACGCACTGAAACACCTTCCCCACACACTGAAACCCCTTCCCCACACACTGACACCCCTTCCGCACACACTGCAACACCTTCCCCACATACTGAAACACATTCCCCACACACTGAAACCCCTTCTGGACATACTGAAACCCATACCCCACACACTGAAATGCCTTCCGCACACACTGAAACCCCTTCTGCACACACTGAAACACCTTCCCCACACAGTGAAACCCATCCCCACACACTGAAATACCTTCCCCACTACCAGAAACACATCCTCACACACTGAAACCCCTTCCCCACACACTGAAACTTCTTCCCACACATTGAAACACCTTCCCCACACACTGAAACACCTTCCCCACACACCGAAACCCCTTCTGCACACAGTGAAACACCTCCCCACACACTGAAGCCCCTTCCCCACACACTGAAACACATCCCCACACACTGAAACCCCATCCCCACACACTGAAACCCCTTCCGCACACACTGAAACACCTTCCCCAAAAACTGAAACCCCTTCCACACTCACTGAAATCTCTACCGTACACACTGAAACCCCTTCCGCACACACTGAAACACCTTCCCCACAAACTGAAACCCCTTCCCCACACACTGAAACCCCTTCCGCACACACTGAAACACCTTCCCCAAACACTGAAACCCCTTCCCCACACACTGAAACCCCTTCCACACACAGTGAAACCTTCCCCACACAGTGAAACCCCTTCCCCACACACTGAAACCCCTTCTTCACACACTGAAACACATCCCCACACACTGAAACCCCTTCCCCACCCACTGAAACCCCTTCCCCACACACTGATACCCTTCCCCACACTCTGAAAACCCCTTCCCCACTCACTGAAAACCACTCCCCACTCACTGAAACCATTACCCACACTCTGAAACCCCTTTCCCACACAATGAAACACCTTCCCCAATCACTGAAACCCCTTCCCCACACACTGCAACACTTCCCCACACACAGAAACACCTTCCCCACACACTGAAACAGATCCCCACACACTGAAACACCTTCCCCACACACTGAAACCCCTTCCCCACTCACTGAAACACATTCCCCACACAGTGAAACCCCTTCCCCACATACTGAAACCCATTCCCCACACACTGAAATGCCTTCCGCACACACTGAAACCCCTTCCGCACACACTGAAACACCTTCCCCACACAGTGAAACCCTTCCCCACACACTGAAATAGCTTCCCCACACCCTGAAACACATCCTCACACACTGAAACCCCATCCCTTCACACTGAAACACATCCCCACACACTGAAACTTCTTCCCACACATTGAAACACCTTCCCCACAAACTGAAACAACTTCCCCACACACTGAAACCCCTTCCGCACACAGTGAAACCCCTACCCACACACTGAAACCCCTTCCCCACACACTGAAACACATCCCCACACACGGAAGCCCCATCCCCACACACTGAAACCCCTCCCGCACACACTGAAACACCTTCCCCAAAAACTGAAACCCCTTCCCCACACACTGAAACCTCTACCGCACACACTGAAACCCCTTCCGCACACACTGAAACATCTTCCCCACACACTGAAACCCCTTCCCCACACAGTAAAAGCCCTTCTGCACACAATGAAACACCTTCCCCACACACTGAAACCCCTTCCACACACACTGAAACCCCTTCCGCACACAGTGAAACCCATCCCCACATACTGAAACCCCTTCCCCACACACTGAGACCCATTCTTCACACACTGAAACACATCTCCACACACTGAAACCCCTTCCCCACATACTGAAACCCCTTCCCCGCACACTGAAAACCCTTCCCCATACACTGAAACACTTTCGCACACACTGAAACCCCTTCCCCACTCACTGAAACCCCTTCCCCACACACTGAAACCATTACCCACACAATGAAACACCTTCCCCAAACACTGAAACCCCTTCCCCTCATACTGAAACCCTTCCCCACACACTGAAACCCCTTCTGCACACACTGAAACCCCTTCCCCACACACTGAAACCCCTTCCCCAATAACTGAAACCCCTTCTGCACTCAGTGAAACCCTTCCCCACATACTGAAACCCCTTCCCCACACACTGAAACACCTTCCCCACAAACTGAATCCCTTCCCCACACACTGAAACCCTTCCCCACACACTGAAACCCCTTCTGCACACACTGAAACACCTTCCCCAAACACTGAAACCCCTTCTGCACAGACTGTAACACATTCCCCACACACTGAAACTCTTCCCCACACACTGAAACCCCGTCCCCACACACTGTAACCCTTCCCCACACACTGAAACCCCTTCCCCACACACTGAAACCCCGTCCCCAAACACTGTAACCCTTCCCCACACACTGATACCCCTTCCCCACACACTGAAACCCTTCCCCACACACAGAGACCCCTTCCCCACACACTGAAACCCATCCCCACACACTGAAACAACTTCCCCACACACAGAAACACCTTCCCCAAACACTGAAACCCCTTCCCCACACACTGAAAAAGCTTCGCCACACACTGAAAGCCCTTCCCCACACACTGAAACAACTTTCCCACACACTGAAACATCTTCCCCACAAACTGAAACCCCTTCCGCACAAACTGAAACACCTTCCCCACACACTGAAACCCTTCCCCACACACTGAAACCCCTTCCCCACACACTGAAACCCTTCTCCACACACTGAAACCCCTTCCCCACACACTGAAACACCTTCCCCACACACTGAAACAACTTCCCCACACACTGAAACCGTTCCCCACACACTGAAACAACTTCCCCACACACTGAAACCCCTTCCGCACATTCTGAAACACCTTCCCCACACACTGATACCCTTCCCCACACACCGAAACACCTTCCGCACACACTGAAACACTCCCCCACACACTGAAACTCCTTCCACAGACACTGGAAACCCTTCCCCACACACAGAAACCCCTTCCCCTCACACTGAAACACCTGCCCCACACACTGAAACGCCCTCCCCACACACTGAAACACCTGCCCCACACACTGAATCCCCTTCCCCACACACTGAAACAATTCCCCACACACTGAAACCCTTCCGCACACACTGAAACCCATCCCCACACACTGAAACCCATCCCCACACACTGACACAACTTCCCCACACACTGAAACAGCTTCCCCACACACTGAAACGCCTTCGCCACACACTGAAACACCTACCACACACACTGAAACACATTCCCCACACACTGAAACCCGTTCCGCACAAAGTGAAACAGCTTCCCCACACACTGCAACCCTTCCCCACACACTGAAACACCTTCCCCACACACTGAAACCCTTCCCCACACACTGAAACCCATTCCCCACACACTGAAACACATTCCCCACACACTGAAACAACTTCCCCAAACAGTGAAACCCCTTCCCCACACACTGAAACACCTTCCCCATACAACGAAACACCTTCCCCACACACTGAAACCCCTTCCGCACACACTCAGACACCTTCCCCACACACTGAAACCCTTCCCCACTCACTGAAACACATTCCCCACACAGTGAAACCCCTTCCCCACATACTGAAACCCATTCCCCACACACTGAAATGCCTTCCGCACACACTGAAACCCCTTCCGCACACACTGAAACACCTTCCCCACACAGTGAAACCCTTCCCCACACACTGAAATAGCTTCCCCACACCCTGAAACACATCCTCACACACTGAAACCCCATCCCTTCACACTGAAACACATCCCCACACACTGAAACTTCTTCCCACACATTGAAACACCTTCCCCACAAACTGAAACAACTTCCCCACACACTGAAACCCCATCCGCACACAGTGAAACCCCTACCCACACACTGAAACCCCTTCCCCACACACTGAAACACATCCCCACACACGGAAACCCCATCCCCACACACTGAAACCCCTCCCGCACACACTGAAACACCTTCCCCAAAAACTGAAACCCCTTCCCCACACACTGAAACCTCTACCGCACACACTGAAACCCCTTCCGCACACACTGAAACATCTTCCCCACACACTGAAACCCCTTCCCCACACAGTAAAAGCCCTTCTGCACACAATGAAACACCTTCCCCACACACTGAAACCCCTTCCACACACACTGAAACCCCTTCCGCACACAGTGAAACCCATCCCCACATACTGAAACCCCTTCCCCACAAACTGAGACCCATTCTTCACACACTGAAACACATCTCCACACACTGAAACCCCTTCCCCACATACTGAAACCCCTTCCCCGCACACTGAAAACCCTTCCCCATACACTGAAACACTTCCGCACACACTGAAACCCCTTCCCCACTCACTGAAACCCCTTCCCCACACACTGAAACCATTACCCACACAATGAAACACCTTCCCCAAACACTGAAACCCCTTCCCCTCATACTGAAACCCTTCCCCACACACTGAAACCCCTTCTGCACACACTGAAACCCCTTCCCCACACACTGAAACCCCTTCCCCAATAACTGAAACCCCTTCCGCACTCTGTGAAACCCTTCCCCACATACTGAAACCCCTTCCCCACACACTGAAACACCTTCCCCACAAACTGAATCCCTTCCCCACACACTGAAACCCTTCCCCACACACTGAAACCCCTTCTGCACACACTGAAACACCTTCCCCAAACACTGAAACCCCTTCTGCACAGACTGTAACACATTCCCCACACACTGAAACCCTTCCCCACACACTGAAACCCCGTCCCCACACACTGTAACCCTTCCCCACACACTGAAACCCCTTCCCCACACACTGAAACCCCGTCCCCAAACACTGTAACCCTTCCCCACACACTGAAACCCCTTCCCCACACACTGAAACCCTTCCCCACACACAGAGACCCCTTCCCCACACACTGAAACCCATCCCCACACACTGAAACAACTTCCCCACACACAGAAACACCTTCCCCAAACACTGAAACCCCTTCCCCACACACTGAAAAAGCTTCGCCACACACTGAAAGCCCTTCCCCACACACTGAAACAACTTTCCCACACACTGAAACATCTTCCCCACAAACTGAAACCCCTTCCGCACAAACTGAAACACCTTCCCCACACACTGAAACCCTTCCCCACACACTGAAACCCCTTCCCCACACACTGAAACCCTTCTCCACACACTGAAACCCCTTCCCCACACACTGAAACACCTTCCCCACACACTGAAACAACTTCCCCACACACTGAAACCGTTCCCCACACACTGAAACAACTTCCCCACACACTGAAACCCCTTCCGCACATTCTGAAACACCTTCCCCACACACTGATACCCTTCCCCACACACCGAAACACCTTCCGCACACACTGAAACACTCCCCCACACACTGAAACTCCTTCCACAGACACTGGAAACCCTTCCCCACACACAGAAACCCCTTCCCCTCACACTGAAACACCTGCCCCACACACTGAAACGCCCTCCCCACACACTGAAACACCTGCCCCACACACTGAATCCCCTTCCCCACACACTGAAACAATTCCCCACACACTGAAACCCTTCCGCACACACTGAAACCCATCCCCACACACTGAAACCCATCCCCACACACTGACACAACTTCCCCACACACTGAAACAGCTTCCCCACACACTGAAACGCCTTCCCCACACACTGAAACACCTACCACACACACTGAAACACCTTCCCCACACACTGAAACCCGTTCCGCACAAAGTGAAACAGCTTCCCCACACACTGCAACCCTTCCCCACACACTGAAACACCTTCCCCACACACTGAAACCCTTCCCCACACACTGAAACCCATTCCCCACACACTGAAACACATTCCCCACACACTGAAACAACTTCCCCAAACAGTGAAACCCCTTCCCCACACACTGAAACACCTTCCCCATACAACGAAACACCTTCCCCACACACTGAAACCCCTTCCGCACACACTCAGACACCTTCCCCACACACTGAAACCCTTCCCCACTCACTGAAACACATTCCCCACACAGTGAAACCCCTTCCCCACATACTGAAACCCATTCCCCACACACTGAAATGCCTTCCGCACACACTGAAACCCCTTCCGCACACACTGAAACACCTTCCCCACACAGTGAAACCCTTCCCCACACACTGAAATAGCTTCCCCACACCCTGAAACACATCCTCACACACTGAAACCCCATCCCTTCACACTGAAACACATCCCCACACACTGAAACTTCTTCCCACACATTGAAACACCTTCCCCACAAACTGAAACAACTTCCCCACACACTGAAACCCCATCCGCACACAGTGAAACCCCTACCCACACACTGAAACCCCTTCCCCACACACTGAAACACATCCCCACACACGGAAACCCCATCCCCACACACTGAAACCCCTCCTGCACACACTGAAACACCTTCCCCAAAAACTGAAACCCCTTCCCCACACACTGAAACCTCTACCGCACACACTGAAACCCCTTCCGCACACACTGAAACATCTTCCCCACACACTGAAACCCCTTCCCCACACAGTAAAAGCCCTTCTGCACACAATGAAACACCTTCCCCACACACTGAAACCCCTTCCACACACACTGAAACCCCTTCCGCACACAGTGAAACCCATCCACACATACTGAAACCCCTTCCCCACAAACTGAGACCCATTCTTCACACACTGAAACACATCTCCACACACTGAAACCCCTTCCCCACATACTGAAACCCCTTCCCCGCACACTGAAAACCCTTCCCCATACACTGAAACACTCCCGCACACACTGAAACCCCTTCCCCACTCACTGAAACCCCTTCCCCACACACTGAAACCATTACCCACACAATGAAACACCTTCCCCAAACACTGAAACCCCTTCCCCTCATATTGAAACCCTTCCCCACACACTGAAACCCCTTCTGCACACACTGAAACCCCTTCCCCACACACTGAAACCCCTTCCCCAATAACTGAAACCCCTTCCGCACTCTGTGAAACCCTTCCCCACATACTGAAACCCCTTCCCCACACACTGAAACACCTTCCCCACAAACTGAATCCCTTCCCCACACACTGAAACCCATCCCCACACACTGAAACCCCTTCTGCACACACTGAAACACCTTCCCCAAAAACTGAAACCCCTTCCCCACACACTGAAACCTCTACCGTACACACTGAAACCCCTTCCGCACACACTGAAACACCTTCCCCACAAACTGAAACCCCTTCCCCTCACACTGAAACCCCTTCCGCACACACTGAAACACCTTCCCCAAACACTGAAACCACTTCCCCACACACTGAAACCCATTCCCATCACACTGAAACCCCTTCCCCACACACTGAAACACATTCCCCACACAGTGAAACCCCCTCCCCACATACTGAAACCCATTCCCCACACACTGAAATGCCTTCTGCACACACTGAAACCCCTTCCGCACACACTGAAACACCTTCCCCACACAGTGAAACCCTTCCCCACACACTGAAATAGCTTCCCCACACCCTGAAACACATCCTCACACACTGAAACCCCATACCTTCACACTGAAACACATCCCCACACACTGAAACTTCTTCCCACACATTGAAACACCTTCCCCACAAACTGAAACAACTTCCCCACACACTGAAACCGCTTCCGCACACAGTGAAACCCCTACCCACACACTGAAACCCCTTCCCCACACACTGAAACACATCCCCACACACTGAAACCCCATCCAAACACACTGAAACCCCTCCCACACACACTGAAACACCTTCCCCAAAAACTGAAACCCCTTCCCCACACACTGAAACCGCTACTGCTCACACTGAAACCCCTTCCGCACACACTGAAACATCTTCCCCACACACTGAAACGCCTTCCCCACACCCTGAAGCGCCTTCCACACACACTGAAACACCTTCCCCACACACTGAAACCCCTTCCCCACACACTGAAACACATCCCCACACACTGAAACCCCTTCCCCACAAACTGTAACACATCCCCACACACTGACACGCCTTCCCCACACACTGAAACACATCCCCACACACTGAAACACCTTCCCCACACATTGAAACCCCTTCCCCAAACACTGAAACCCCTTGCGCACTCAGTGAAACCCTTCCCCACTTGCTGAAACCCCTTCCCCACACACTGCAAAACCTTCCCCACACACTGAAACCCTTCCCCACACACTGAAACCCGTCCCCAGACACTGTAATCCTTCCTCACACACTGAAACCCCTTCCCAACTCACTGAAAGACTTCCCCACACACTGAAACCCCTTCCCCACACACTGATACCCCTTCCCCACACATTGAAACACCTTCCACACACACTGAAACCCCTTCCGCACACATTTAAACCCTTTCCCACACACTGAAACCCCCTCCCCACATACTGAAACCCCTTCCCCACACACTGAATACCCTTCTGCACACAATGAAACACCTTCCCCACACAATGAAACACCTTGCCCATACACTGAATCCCCTTCCCCACAAACTGAAACCCCTTCCGCACACAATGAAACACCTTCCCCACACATTGAAACCCATTCCCCACACACTGAAAAACCTTCCGCACACACTGAAACCCCTTCCGCACACACTGAAATACCATCCCCACACTCAGAAACCCCTTCCCCACACAATGAAACCCCTTCCCCACACACTGAAACCCCTTCCACACGCACTGAAACACCTTCCCCACACACTCAAACCCCTTCCCCACACACTGCAACACCTTCCCCACATACTGAAACACATTCCCCACACACTGAAACCCCTTCTGGACATACTGAAACCCATACCCCACACACTGAAATGCCTTCCGCACACACTGAAACCCCTTCTGCACACACTGAAACACCTTCCCCACACAGTGAAACCCATCCCCACACACTGAAATACCTTCCCCACTACCAGAAACACATCCTCACACACTGAAACCCCTTCCCCACACACTGAAACTTCTTCCCACACATTGAAACACCTTCCCCACACACTGAAACACCTTCCCCACACACCGAAACCCCTTCTGCACACAGTGAAACACCTCCCCACACACTGAAGCCCCTTCCCCACACACTGAAACACATCCCCACACACTGAAACCCCATCCCCACACACTGAAACCCCTTCCGCACACACTGAAACACCTTCCCCAAAAACTGAAACCCCTTCCCCACTCACTGAAATCTCTACCGTACACACTGAAACCCCTTCCGCACACACTGAAACACCTTCCCCACAAACTGAAACCCCTTCCCCACACACTGAAACCCCTTCCGCACACACTGAAACACCTTCCCCAAACACTGAAACCCCTTCCCCACACACTGAAACCCCTTCCACACACAGTGAAACCTTCCCCACACAGTGAAACCCCTTCCCCACACACTGAAACCCCTTCTTCACACACTGAAACACATCCCCACACACTGAAACCCCTTCCCCACCCACTGAAACCCCTTCCCCGCACACTGATACCCTTCCCCACACTCTGAAAACCCCTTCCCAACTCACTGAAAACCATTCCCCACTCACTGAAACCATTACCCACACTCTGAAACCCCTTTCCCACACAATGAAACACCTTCCCCAATCACTGAAACCCCTTCCCCACACACTGCAACACTTCCCCACACACAGAAACACCTTCCCCACACACTGAAACAGATCCCCACACACTGAAACACCTTCCCCACACACTGAAACCCCTTCCCCACTCACTGAAACACATTCCCCACACAGTGAAACCCCTTCCCCACATACTGAAACCCATTCCCCACACACTGAAATGCCTTCCGCACACACTGAAACCCCTTCCGCACACACTGAAACACCTTCCCCACACAGTGAAACCCTTCCCCACACACTGAAATAGCTTCCCCACACCCTGAAACACATCCTCACACACTGAAACCCCATCCCTTCACACTGAAACACATCCCCACACACTGAAACTTCTTCCCACACATTGAAACACCTTCCCCACAAACTGAAACAACTTCCCCACACACTGAAACCCCTTCCGCACACAGTGAAACCCCTACCCACACACTGAAACCCCTTCCCCACACACTGAAACACATCCCCACACACGGAAACCCCATCCCCACACACTGAAACCCCTCCCGCACACACTGAAACACCTTCCCCAAAAACTGAAACCCCTTCCCCACACACTGAAACCTCTACCGCACACACTGAAACCCCTTCCGCACACACTGAAACACCTTCCCCACAAACTGAAACCCCTTCCCCACACACTGAAACCTCTTCCGCACACACTGAAACACCTTCCCCAAACACTGAAACCCCTTCCCCACACACTGAAACCCCTTCCACACACAGTGAAACCTTCCCCACACAGTGAAACCCCTTCCCCACACACTGAAACCCCTTCTTCACACACTGAAACACATCCCCACACACTGAAACCCCTTCCCCACCCACTGAAACCCCTTCCCCACACACTGATACCCTTCCCCACACTCTGAAAACCCCTTCCCCACTCACTGAAAACCACTCCCCACTCACTGAAACCATTACCCACACTCTGAAACCCCTTTCCCACACAATGAAACACCTTCCCCAATCACTGAAACCCCTTCCCCACACACTGCAACACTTCCCCACACACAGAAACACCTTCCCCACACACTGAAACAGATCCCCACACACTGAAACACCTTCCCCACACACTGAAACCCCTTCCCCACTCACTGAAACACATTCCCCACACAGTGAAACCCCTTCCCCACATACTGAAACCCATTCCCCACACACTGAAATGCCTTCCGCACACACTGAAACCCCTTCCGCACACACTGAAACACCTTCCCCACACAGTGAAACCCTTCCCCACACACTGAAATAGCTTCCCCACACCCTGAAACACATCCTCACACACTGAAACCCCATCCCTTCACACTGAAACACATCCCCACACACTGAAACTTCTTCCCACACATTGAAACACCTTCCCCACAAACTGAAACAACTTCCCCACACACTGAAACCCCTTCCGCACACAGTGAAACCCCTACCCACACACTGAAACCCCTTCCCCACACACTGAAACACATCCCCACACACGGAAACCCCATCCCCACACACTGAAACCCCTCCCGCACACACTGAAACACCTTCCCCAAAAACTGAAACCCCTTCCCCACACACTGAAACCTCTACCGCACACACTGAAACCCCTTCCGCACACACTGAAACATCTTCCCCACACACTGAAACCCCTTCCCCACACAGTAAAAGCCCTTCTGCACACAATGAAACACCTTCCCCACACACTGAAACCCCTTCCACACACACTGAAACCCCTTCCGCACACAGTGAAACCCATCCCCACATACTGAAACCCCTTCCCCACACACTGAGACCCATTCTTCACACACTGAAACACACCTCCACACACTGAAACCCCTTCCCCACATACTGAAACCCCTTCCCCGCACACTGAAAACCCTTCCCCATACACTGAAACACTTTCGCACACACTGAAACCCCTTCCCCACTCACTGAAACCCCTTCCCCACACACTGAAACCATTACCCACACAATGAAACACCTTCCCCAAACACTGAAACCCCTTCCCCTCATACTGAAACCCTTCCCCACACACTGAAACCCCTTCTGCACACACTGAAACCCCTTCCCCACACACTGAAACCCCTTCCCCAATAACTGAAACCCCTTCTGCACTCAGTGAAACCCTTCCCCACATACTGAAACCCCTTCCCCACACACTGAAACACCTTCCCCACAAACTGAATCCCTTCCCCACACACTGAAACCCTTCCCCACACACTGAAACCCCTTCTGCACACACTGAAACACCTTCCCCAAACACTGAAACCCCTTCTGCACAGACTGTAACACATTCCCCACACACTGAAACTCTTCCCCACACACTGAAACCCCGTCCCCACACACTGTAACCCTTCCCCACACACTGAAACCCCTTCCCCACACACTGAAACCCCGTCCCCAAACACTGTAACCCTTCCCCACACACTGATACCCCTTCCCCACACACTGAAACCCTTCCCCACACACAGAGACCCCTTCCCCACACACTGAAACCCATCCCCACACACTGAAACAACTTCCCCACACACAGAAACACCTTCCCCAAACACTGAAACCCCTTCCCCACACACTGAAAAAGCTTCGCCACACACTGAAAGCCCTTCCCCACACACTGAAACAACTTTCCCACACACTGAAACATCTTCCCCACAAACTGAAACCCCTTCCGCACAAACTGAAACACCTTCCCCACACACTGAAACCCTTCCCCACACACTGAAACCCCTTCCCCACACACTGAAACCCTTCTCCACACACTGAAACCCCTTCCCCACACACTGAAACACCTTCCCCACACACTGAAACAACTTCCCCACACACTGAAACCGTTCCCCACACACTGAAACAACTTCCCCACACACTGAAACCCCTTCCGCACATTCTGAAACACCTTCCCCACACACTGATACCCTTCCCCACACACCGAAACACCTTCCGCACACACTGAAACACTCCCCCACACACTGAAACTCCTTCCACAGACACTGGAAACCCTTCCCCACACACAGAAACCCCTTCCCCTCACACTGAAACACCTGCCCCACACACTGAAACGCCCTCCCCACACACTGAAACACCTGCCCCACACACTGAATCCCCTTCCCCACACACTGAAACAATTCCCCACACACTGAAACCCTTCCGCACACACTGAAACCCATCCCCACACACTGAAACCCATCCCCACACACTGACACAACTTCCCCACACACTGAAACAGCTTCCCCACACACTGAAACGCCTTCCCCACACACTGAAACACCTACCACACGCACTGAAACACCTTCCCCACACACTGAAACCCGTTCCGCACAAAGTGAAACAGCTTCCCCACACACTGCAACCCTTCCCCACACACTGAAACACCTTCCCCACACACTGAAACCCTTCCCCACACACTGAAACCCATTCCTCACACACTGAAACACATTCCCCACACACTGAAACAACTTCCCCAAACAGTGAAACCCCTTCCCCACACACTGAAACACCTTCCCCATACAACGAAACACCTTCCCCACACACTGAAACCCCTTCCGCACACACTCAGACACCTTCCCCACACACTGAAACCCTTCCCCACTCACTGAAACACATTCCCCACACAGTGAAACCCCTTCCCCACATACTGAAACCCATTCCCCACACACTGAAATGCCTTCCGCACACACTGAAACCCCTTCCGCACACACTGAAACACCTTCCCCACACAGTGAAACCCTTCCCCACACACTGAAATAGCTTCCCCACACCCTGAAACACATCCTCACACACTGAAACCCCATCCCTTCACACTGAAACACATCCCCACACACTGAAACTTCTTCCCACACATTGAAACACCTTCCCCACAAACTGAAACAACTTCCCCACACACTGAAACCCCATCCGCACACAGTGAAACCCCTACCCACACACTGAAACCCCTTCCCCACACACTGAAACACATCCCCACACACGGAAACCCCATCCCCACACACTGAAACCCCTCCCGCACACACTGAAACACCTTCCCCAAAAACTGAAACCCCTTCCCCACACACTGAAACCTCTACCGCACACACTGAAACCCCTTCCGCACACACTGAAACATCTTCCCCACACACTGAAACCCCTTCCCCACACAGTAAAAGCCCTTCTGCACACAATGAAACACCTTCCCCACACACTGAAACCCCTTCCACACACACTGAAACCCCTTCCGCACACAGTGAAACCCATCCCCACATACTGAAACCCCTTCCCCACAAACTGAGACCCATTCTTCACACACTGAAACACATCTCCACACACTGAAACCCCTTCCCCACATACTGAAACCCCTTCCCCGCACACTGAAAACCCTTCCCCATACACTGAAACACTTCCGCACACACTGAAACCCCTTCCCCACTCACTGAAACCCCTTCCCCACACACTGAAACCATTACCCACACAATGAAACACCTTCCCCAAACACTGAAACCCCTTCCCCTCATACTGAAACCCTTCCCCACACACTGAAACCCCTTCTGCACACACTGAAACCCCTTCCCCACACACTGAAACCCCTTCCCCAATAACTGAAACCCCTTCCGCACTCTGTGAAACCCTTCCCCACATACTGAAACCCCTTCCCCACACACTGAAACCCTTCCCCACACACTGAAACCCCTTCTGCACACACTGAAACACCTTCCCCAAACACTGAAACCCCTTCTGCACAGACTGTAACACATTCCCCACACACTGAAACCCTTCCCCACACACTGAAACCCCGTCCCCACACACTGTAACCCTTCCCCACACACTGAAACCCCTTCCCCACACACTGAAACCCCGTCCCCAAACACTGTAACCCTTCCCCACACACTGAAACTCCTTCCCCACACACTGAAACCCTTCCCCACACACAGAGACCCCTTCCCCACACACTGAAACCCATCCCCACACACTGAAACAACTTCCCCACACACAGAAACACCTTCCCCAAACACTGAAACCCCTTCCCCACACACTGAAAAAGCTTCGCCACACACTGAAAGCCCTTCCCCACACACTGAAACAACTTTCCCACACACTGAAACATCTTCCCCACAAACTGAAACCCCTTCCGCAGAAACTGAAACACCTTCCCCACACACTGAAACCCTTCCCCACACACTGAAACCCCTTCCCCACACACTGAAACCCTTCTCCACACACTGAAACCCCTTCCCCACACACTGAAACACCTTCCCCACACACTGAAACAACTTCCCCACACACTGAAACCGTTCCCCACACACTGAAACAACTTCCCCACACACTGAAACCCCTTCCGCACATTCTGAAACACCTTCCCCACACACTGATACCCTTCCCCACACACCGAAACACCTTCCGCACACACTGAAACACTCCCCCACACACTGAAACTCCTTCCACAGACACTGGAAACCCTTCCCCACACACAGAAACCCCTTCCCCTCACACTGAAACACCTGCCCCACACACTGAAACGCCCTCCCCACACACTGAAACACCTGCCCCACAAACTGAATCCCCTTCCCCACACACTGAAACAATTCCCCACACACTGAAACCCTTCCGCACACACTGAAACCCATCCCCACACACTGAAACCCATCCCCACACACTGACACAACTTCCCCACACACTGAAACAGCTTCCCCACACACTGAAACGCCTTCCCCACACACTGAAACACCTACCACACACACTGAAACACCTTCCCCACACACTGAAACACCTTCCCCACACACTGAAACCCGTTCCGCACAAACTGAAACAGCTTCCCCACACACTGCAACCCTTCCCCACACACTGAAACACCTTCCCCACACACTGAAACAGCTTCCCCACACACTGCAACCCTTCCCCACACACTGAAACACCTTCCCCACACACTGAAACCCTTCCCCACACACTGAAACCCATTCCCCACACACTGAAACACATTCCCCACACACTGAAACAACTTCCCCAAACAGTGAAACCCCTTCCCCACACACTGAAACACCTTCCCCATACAACGAAACACCTTCCCCACACACTGAAACCCCTTCCGCACACACTCAGACACCTTCCCCACACACTGAAACCCTTCCCCACACACTGAAACACCTTCCCCACACACTGAAACACTTCCCGACACACTGAAACTCCTTCCCCAGACACTGGAAACCCTTCCCCACACATTGAAACCCCTTCCCCACACACTGAAACACCTTTCCCACACACTGAAATCCCATCCCCACACACTGCAACACATCCCCACACACTGAAACACCTTACCCACACACTGAAACCCCTTCCCCACACACTGAAACCCTTCCCCAAACACTGACACCCATTCACCACACACTGAAACACATTCCCCACACACTGATACCCTTCCAAACACACTGAAACACATTCCCCACACACTGAAACCCCTTCCCCACACACTGAAACCCCTTCCCCACACACTGAAAATCCATCCCCACACACTGAAACCCCTTCAGCACACAATGATACCAATCCCCACACACTGAAACCCATCACCACACACTGAAACCCCTTCCCCACACACTGAAACACCTTCCCCACACACTGAAACACTTCCCCAGACACTGAAACACCTTCCCCACGCACTGAAACCCCTTCCGCACACACGGAAACCCATCCCCACACACTAAAACACATCCCCACACAGTGAAACACCTTCCCCAAACACTGAAACCCCTCCCCCAGACACTGAAACCCCTTTCCCACACACTGAAACACCTTCCCAACACACTGAAACCCCTTCCGCACACACTGAAACACCTTCCCCACACACTGAAACGCTTCCCCACACACTGAAACCCCTTCCGCAACCACTGAAACACCGTCCCCACACACTGAAACCCTTCCCCACACACTGAAACACCTTCCCCACACAATGAAACACCTTCACCTCACACTGAAACCCCTTCCGCACCCACTGAAACACCGTCCCCACACACTGAAACCCTTCCCCACACACTGAAACACCTTCCCCACACAATGAAACACTTCCCCACACACTGAAACACCTTCCCAACACACTGGAAACCCTTCCCCACATACTGAAACCCCATCCCCACACACTGCAACACATCCCCACACACTGAAACACCTTCCCCACACACTGAAACCCCTTCCCCACACACTGAAACCCTTCCCCAAACACTGATACCCATTCACCACACACTGAAACACATTCCCCACACACTGAAACCCTTCCAAGCACACTGAAACACATTCCCCACACACTGAAACCCCTTCGCCACAAACTGAAACCCATTCCCCACACACTGAAATGCCTTCCGCAAACACAGAAACCCCTTCCGCACACACTGAAACACCTTCCCCACATAGTGAAACCCTTCCCCAAACACTGAAATACCTTCCCCACACACTGAAAGACATCCCCACACATTGAAACCCTTTCCCACACACTCAAACACATCCCCACACAGTGAAACCCCTTCCCCACACACTGACACATCTTCCCCACAAACTGAAACACCTTCCACACACAGTGAAACCCCTCCCCACACACTGAAACCCCTTCCCCACACACTGAAACACATCCCCACACACTGAAACCCTATCCCCACACACTGAAACCCCTTCCACACATACTGAAACACCTTACCCACAAACTGAAACCCCTTCCCCACACACTGAAACCCCTACCGCACACACTGAAACCCCTTCCGCACACACTGAAACACCTTCCCCACACACTGAAACCCCTTCCCCACACACTGAAACCCCTTCCGCACACACTGAAACACCTTCCCCACACACAGAAACCCCTTCCCCCACACTGAAAACCCTTCAGCACACAGTGAAACCCTTCCCCAAACACTGAAACCCATTCCCCACACACTGACACCCCTTCTTCACACACTGAAACACATCCCCACACACTGAAACCCTTTCCCCACACACTGAAAACCCTTCCCCACACATTGAAACCCTTTCCCACACTCTGAAACCTCTCCCCACATACTGAAACCCCTTATCCTAACACTGAAACCCCTTCCCCACACAATGAAACCTCTTCCCCACACACTGAAACCTCTTCCCAATGACTGAAACTTATTCCCCACACACTGAAACACATCCCCACACACTGAAACCTCTTCCCCACAAACTGAAACCTCTTCCACACACACTGAAACACTTCCCCAAACACTGAAACCCTTCCCCACACACTGAAATCCATCCCCACACACAGCAACCCTTCCCCACACACTGAAACCCTTGCCCACACACTGAAACCTCTTCGCCAAAGACTAAAACCATTCCCCATATACTGAAACCCCTTCCCCACCCACTGAAACCTCTTCCACACATAATAAAACCTCTTCCCCACATACTGAAACCCCTTCCCCACACATGGAAACCTCTTTCCCACACAGTGAAACCCCTTCCCCACACACAGGAAGCCGTTCCCACACACTTAAATCTCATCCCCACACACTGAAATCCCTTCCCCACACACTGTAACCTCTTCCCGACACACTGAAACCTCTTCCACACACACTGAAACCTCTTCCCCTCACACTGAAACCTCTTCCCCACACACTGAAACCTCTTCCGCACACATTGAAACCCATCCCCACACACTGAAACCCATCCCCACACACTGAAACCCCTTCCCCACACACTGAAATCCCTTCCCTACACACTGAAACCTCTTCCCCACACATTGAAACCCATCCCCACAGACTGAAACACTTCCCCACACACTGAAACCTCTTCCCCACACACTGAAACCTCTTCGCTTCAGTCTGAAACCATGCCCCACACACTGAAACCTCTTCCCCACACACTGAAACAGCTTCCCCACGCACTGAAACCTCTTTCACAGACACTGAAACCTCTTCCCCACACACTGAAGCCTCTTCCCCACACACTGAAACCCCTTCCCCGCGCACTGAAACATCTTCCCCACACACTGAATCCCCTTTACCACACACTGAAACCCCTTCCCCACTCCCTGAAACCTCTTCCCCACACACTGAAAACTCTTCCCCACACACTGAAACACCTTCCCCACACACTGAAACCCATCCCCACACACAGAAACCCCTTCCCCACACACTGAAACCCATCCTCACACACTGAAACCCTTCCCCACACACTGAAACCTCTTCCCCACACACTGAATCCCCTTCACCACTCACTGAAACCCCTTCCCCACACACTGAAACCTCTTCCCCACACACTGAAACCTCTTCCCCACACACTGAATCCTCTTCCCTGCACGCTGAAACCTCTTCCCCACACACTGAATCCCCTTCACCTCACACTGAAACCCCTTCCCTACACACTGAAACCTCTTCCCCACACAGTGAAACCTCATCCCCACACACTGAAACCTCTTCCACACACACTGAAACCACTTCCCCACACACTGAAACCCCTTCCCGACACACTGAAACCCATCCCCACACACAGAAACCCCTTCCCCACTCACTGTAACCCATCCCCAAACACTGAAACCCATCCCCACACACTGAAACCTCATCCCCACCCACTGAGATCCCTTCCCTACACACTGAAACCCCTTCCCCACACACTGAAACCCATCCCCACACACGGAATGCTCTTCCCCACACACTGAAACCCATCCCCAAACTCTGAAAGACTTCCCCACACACTGAAACCTCTTCGCTACAGACTGAAACCATTCCCCACACACTGAAACCTCTACCCCACACACTGAAACAACTTCCCCTCACACTGAAACCCCTTCCCGACACACTGAAACCCATCCCCACACACAGAAACCCCTTCCCCACACACTGTAACCCATCCCCACACACTGAAACCCTTCCCCACACACTCAAACCTCTTCCCCACACACTGAAACCTCTTCCCCACACACTGAAACCTCTTCCCCACACACTGAAACCCCTTCCCCGCACACTGAAACCTCTTCCCCACAAACTGAAACCTCTTCCACACACACTGAAACATTTCCCCAAATACTGAAACCCTTCCCCACACACTGAAATCCATCCCCACACACAGAAACCCTTCCCCACACACTGAAACCTCTTCGCCAAAGACTAAAACCATTCCCCACATACTGAAACCCCTTCCCCACACACTGAAACCTCTTCCACACATAATAAAACCTCTTCCCCACATACTGAAACCCCTTCCCCACACATGGAAACCTCTTTCCCACACACTGAAACCCCTTCCCCACACACAGGAAGCCGTCCCCACACACTTAAACCTCATCCCTACACACTGAAACCCCTTCCCCACACACTGTAACACATCCCCACACACTGAAACCCTTCCCCACACACTGAAACCTCTTCCCGACACACTGAAACCTCTTCCACACACACTGAAACCTCTTCCCCCCACACTGAAACCTCTTCCCCACACACTGAAACCTCTTCCCCACACAGTGAAACCCCTTTCCCGCACACTGAAACCTCTTCCCCACACACTGAATCCCCTTTACTACACATTGAAAACCCTTCCCCACACACTGAAACCACTTCCCCACACACTGAAACCCCTTCCCGACACACTCAAACCCATCCCCACACACAGAAACCCCTTCCGGACACACTGTAACCCATCCCCACACACTGAAACCCTTCCGCACACACTGAAACCTCTTCCCCACACACTGAAACCTCTTCCACACACACTGAAACCTCTTCCCCACATACTGAAACCCCTTCACCACACACTGAAACCCCTTCCCCACACACTGAAACCTCTTCCCCACAAACTGAACCCCATTCCCCACAGACTGAAACCACTTCCCCACACACTGAAACCTCTTCCCCACACACTGAAACCTCTTCCCCACATACTGAAACCCCTTATCCACACACTGAAACCCCTTCCCCACACAATGAAACCTCTTCCCCACACACTGAAACCTCTTCCCAATGACTGAAACCCATTCCCCACACACTGAAACACATCCCCACACACTAAAACCTCTTCCCCACTAACTGAAACCTCTTCCACACACACTGAAACATTTCCCCAAACACTGAAACCCTTCCCCACACACTGAAATCCATCCCCACACACAGAAACCCTTCCCCACACACTGAAACCCTTCCCCACACACTGAAACCTCTCCGCCAAAGACTAAAACCATTCCCCACATACTGAAACCCCTTCCCCGCACACTGAAACCTCTTCCACACATAATAAAACCTCTTCCCCACATCCTGAAACCCCTTCCCCACACATGGAAACCTCTTTCCCACACACTGAAACCCCTTCCCCACACACAGGAAGCCGTCCCCACAAACTTAGACCTTATCCCCACACACTGAAACCCCTTCCCCACACACTGTAACACATCCCCACACACTGAAACCCTTCCCCACACACTGAAACCTCTTCCCGACACATTGAAACCTCTTCCACACACACTGAAACCTCTTCCCCTCACACTGAAACCTCTTCCCCACACACTAAAACCTCTTCCCCACACACTGAAACCTCTTTCCCACACGCTGAAACCCCTTCCCCACACACAGGAAGCCGTCCCCACAAACTCAAACCACATCCCCACACACTGACACCCCTTCCCGACACACTGAAACCCATCCCCACACACTGAAACGCCTTCCCCACACACTGAAAAACCTTCCTCACACAATGAAACCCTTTCCCCACAGACTGAAACCACTTCCCCACACACTGAAGGCTCTTCCCCACACACTGAAACCTCTTCCCCACACGCTGCAACCCATCCCCACACACTGAAATCATACCCCACACAATGAAACCCATCCCCACACACGCAAACCTCTTCCCCACACACTGAAACCTCTTCCACACACACTGAAACCTCTTCCCCACACAGTGAAACCCATCGCCACACGCTGAAAACTCTTCCTCACACACTGAAACCTCTTCCCGACGCACTGAAACCCCTTCCCCACACACTGAAACCCATCCCCACACACTGAAACCTCTTCCCTACACACTGAAACACCTTCCCCACACACTGAAACCCCTACCTCACACACTGATACGGATCCCCACAAACTGAAACCTCTTACCCACACACTGAAACCCCTTCCCCACACACTGAAACCCATTCCCACACGCTGAAACACATCCCCACACACTGAAACCTCATCCCCACACACTGAAATCCCTTCCCTACACACTGAAACCCCTTCCCCACACACTGAAACCCATCCCCACACACGGAATGCTCTTCCCCACACACTGAAAGCCATCCCCAAACTCTGAAAGACTTTCCCACACACTGAAACCTCTTCGCTACAGACTGAAACCATTCCCCACACACTGAAACCTCTACCCCACACACTGAAACCGCTTCCCCACGCACAGAACCCTCTTCCACACAAACTGAAACCTCTTCCCCACACACTGAAACCCCTTCCCCGCACACTGAAACCTCTTCCCCACACACTGAATCCCCTTTACCACTCACTGAAACCCCTTCCCCACACACTGAATCCACTTCCCCACACACTGAAACCCCTTCCCGACACACTGAAACCCATCCCCACACACAGAAACCCCTTCCGCACACACTGTAACCCATCCCCACACACTGAAACCCTTCCCCACACACTCAAACCTCTTCCCCACACACTGAAACCTCTTCCCCACACACTAAAACCTCTTCCCCACACACTGAAACCCCTTCCCCGCACACTCAAACCTCTTCCCCACACACTGAAACCTCTTCCCCACACACTGAAACCTCTTCCCCACACACGGAAACCCCTTCCCCACACACTGAAACCACTTCCCCACACGCTGAAACCTCTTCCCACACACTGAAACCTCTTCGCCACAGACTGAAACACTTCCCCACACACTGAAACCTCTTCCCCACACACTGAAACATCTTCCACGCACTCTGAAACCTCTTCCCCACACCCTGAAACCTCTTCCCCACACAGTGAAACCCCTTCCCCACACACTGAAACCTCCTCACTACACACTGAATCCCCTTCACCACACACTGAAACCCCTTCCCCACACACTGAAACCTCTTCCCACACACTGAAACCTCTTCGCCACAGACTGAAACCCTTCCCCACACACTGAAACCTCATCCCCACACACTGAAACCTCTTCCACACACACTGAAACATCTTCCCCACACACTGAAACATCTTCCCCACACACTGAAACCTCTTCCCCACACACTGAATCCCCTTTACCACATGCTGAAACCCATTCCCCACACACTGAAACCCATTCCCCACACACTGAAACCTCTTCCGCACACACTGAAACCCCTTTCCCGCTCGCTGAAACCTCTTCCCCACACACTGAATCAACTTCACCACACATTGAAACCCCTTCCCCACACACTGAAACCACTTCCCCACACACTGAAACAACTTCCTGACACACTGAAACCCATCCCCACACACAGAAACCCATTCCCACACACTGAAACCCTTCCCGCACACTGAAACCTCTCCCCACACACTGAAACATCTTCCCCACACACTGAAACCTCTTCCCCACACACTGAAACCTCTTCCCCACACACTGAAACCCCTTTCCCGCACACTGAAAACTCTTCCCCACACACTGAATCCCCTTCACCACACACTGAAACCCCTTCCCCACACACAGAAACAACTTCCCCACACACTGAAACCCCTTCCCGACACACTGAAACCCATCCCCACACACAGAAACCCATTCCCCACACACTGTAACCCATCCCCACACACTGAAACCCTTCCCCACAGACTCAAACCTCTTCCCCACACACTGAAACCTCTACCCCACACACTGAAACCTCTTCCCCACACACTGAAACCCCTTCCCCGCACACTGAAACCTCTTCCCCACACACTGAATCCCCTTCACCACACACTGAAACCCCTTCCCCACACACAGAAACCACTTCCCCACACACTGAAGCCCCTTCCCGATACACTGAAACCCATCCCCACACAAAGAAACCCCTTCCGCACACACTGTAACCCATCCCCACACACTGAAACCCTTCACCACACACTCAAACCTCTTCCCCACACACTGAAACCCCTTCCCCACACACTGAAACCCCTTCCCCGCAGACTCAAACCTCTTCCCCACACACTGAAGCCTCTTCCCCACACACTGAAACCTCTTCCCCACACACTGAAACCCCTTCCCCACACACTGAAACCACTTCCCCACACACTGAAACCTCTTCCCACACACTGAAACCTCTTCGCCACTGACTGAAACACTTCCCCACACACTGAAACCTCTTCCCCACACACTGAAACATCTTCCACACACTCTGAAACCTCTTCCCCACACACTGAAACCTCTTCCCCACACACTGAAACCCCTTCCCCACACACTGAAACCTCCTCACCACACACTGAATCCCCTTCACCACTCACTGAAACCCCTTCCCCACACACTGAAACCTCTTCCCAAACACTGAAACCTCTTCGCCACAGACTGAAACCCTTCCCCACACACTGAAACCTCTTCCCCACACACTGAAACCTCTTCCACACACACAGAAACATCTTCCCCACACACTGAAACATCTTCCCCACACACTGAAACCTCTTCCCCACACACTGAATTCCCTTTACCACATAATGAAACCCATTCCCCACACACTGAAACCCATTCCCCACACACTGAAACCTCTTCCCCACACACTGAAACCCCTTTCCCGTTCGCTGAAACCTCTTCCCCACACACTGAAGCCTCTTCCCCACACACTGAAACCTCTTCCCCAGACACTGAAACCCCTTCCCCACACACTGAAACCACTTCCCCACACACTGAAACCTCTTCCCACACACTGAAACCTCTTCGCCACAGACTGAAACACTTCCCCACACACTGAAACCTCTTCCCCACACACTGAAACATCTTCCACACACTCTGAAACCTCTTCCCCACACACTGAAACCTCTTCCCCACACACTGAAACCCCTTCCCCACACACTGAAACCTCCTCACCACACACTGAATCCCCTTCACCACACACTGAATCCCCTTCACCACACACTGAAACCCCTTCCCCACACACTGAAACCTCTTCCCACACACTGAAACCTCTTCGCCACAGACTGAAACCCTTCCCCACACACTGAAACCTCATCCCCACACACTGAAACCTCTTCCACACACACTGAAACATCTTCCCCACACACTGAAACATCTTCCCCACACACTGAAACCTCTTCCCCACACACTGAATCCCCTTTACCACATGCTGAAACCCATTCCCCACACACTGAAACCCATTCCCCACACACTGAAACCTCTTCCGCACACACTGAAACCCCTTTCCCGCTCGCTGAAACCTCTTCCCCACACACTGAATCAACTTCACCACACATTGAAACCCCTTCCCCACACACTGAAACCACTTCCCCACACACTGAAACAACTTCCTGACACACTGAAACCCATCCCCACACACAGAAACCCATTCCCACACACTGAAACCCTTCCCGCACACTGAAACCTCTCCCCACACACTGAAACATCTTCCCCACACACTGAAACCTCTTCCCCACACACTGAAACCTCTTCCCCACACACTGAAACCCCTTTCCCGCACACTGAAAACTCTTCCCCACACACTGAATCCCCTTCACCACACACTGAAACCCCTTCCCCACACACAGAAACAACTTCCCCACACACTGAAACCCCTTCCCGACACACTGAAACCCATCCCCACACACAGAAACCCATTCCCCACACACTGTAACCCATCCCCACACACTGAAACCCTTCCCCACAGACTCAAACCTCTTCCCCACACACTGAAACCTCTACCCCACACACTGAAACCTCTTCCCCACACACTGAAACCCCTTCCCCGCACACTGAAACCTCTTCCCCACACACTGAATCCCCTTCACCACACACTGAAACCCCTTCCCCACACACAGAAACCACTTCCCCACACACTGAAGCCCCTTCCCGATACACTGAAACCCATCCCCACACAAAGAAACCCCTTCCGCACACACTGTAACCCATCCCCACACACTGAAACCCTTCACCACACACTCAAACCTCTTCCCCACACACTGAAACCCCTTCCCCACACACTGAAACCCCTTCCCCGCAGACTCAAACCTCTTCCCCACACACTGAAGCCTCTTCCCCACACACTGAAACCTCTTCCCCACACACTGAAACCCCTTCCCCACACACTGAAACCACTTCCCCACACACTGAAACCTCTTCCCACACACTGAAACCTCTTCGCCACTGACTGAAACACTTCCCCACACACTGAAACCTCTTCCCCACACACTGAAACATCTTCCACACACTCTGAAACCTCTTCCCCACACACTGAAACCTCTTCCCCACACACTGAAACCCCTTCCCCACACACTGAAACCTCCTCACCACACACTGAATCCCCTTCACCACTCACTGAAACCCCTTCCCCACACACTGAAACCTCTTCCCAAACACTGAAACCTCTTCGCCACAGACTGAAACCCTTCCCCACACACTGAAACCTCTTCCCCACACACTGAAACCTCTTCCACACACACAGAAACATCTTCCCCACACACTGAAACATCTTCCCCACACACTGAAACCTCTTCCCCACACACTGAATTCCCTTTACCACATAATGAAACCCATTCCCCACACACTGAAACCCATTCCCCACACACTGAAACCTCTTCCCCACACACTGAAACCCCTTTCCCGTTCGCTGAAACCTCTTCCCCACACACTGAAGCCTCTTCCCCACACACTGAAACCTCTTCCCCAGACACTGAAACCCCTTCCCCACACACTGAAACCACTTCCCCACACACTGAAACCTCTTCCCACACACTGAAACCTCTTCGCCACAGACTGAAACACTTCCCCACACACTGAAACCTCTTCCCCACACACTGAAACATCTTCCACACACTCTGAAACCTCTTCCCCACACACTGAAACCTCTTCCCCACACACTGAAACCCCTTCCCCACACACTGAAACCTCCTCACCACACACTGAATCCCCTTCACCACACACTGAAACCCCTTCCGCACACACTGAAACCTCTTCCCACACACTGAAACCTCTTCGCCACAAACTGAAACCCTTCCCCACACACTGAAACCTCTTCCCCACACACTGAAACCTCTTCCACACACACTGAAACATCTTCCCCACACACTGAAACATCTTCCCCACACACTGAAACCTCTTCCCCACACACTGAATCCCCTTTACCACATACTGAAACCCATTCCCCACACACTGAAACCCATTCCCCACACACTGAAACCTCTTCCCCACACACTGAAACCCCTTTCCCGTTCGCTGAAACCTCTTCCCCACACACTGAAACCTCTTGCCAGACACTGAAACCCCTTTCCCGCTCACTGAAAACTCTTCCCCACACACTGAATCCCCTTCACCACACACTGAAACCCCTTCCCCACACACTGAAACCACTTCCCCACAGACTGAAACCCCTTCCCGACACACTGAGACCCAACCCCACACACAGAAACCCCTTCCCCACACACAGTAAACCATCCCCACACACTGAAACCCTTCCCCACACACACAAACCTCTTCCCCACCCACTGAAACCTCTTCCCCACACACTGAAACCTCTTCCCCACACACTGAAACCCCTTCCCCGCACACTGAAACCTCTTCCCCACACACTGAATCCCCTTCACCACACACTGAAACCCCTTCCCCACACACTGAAACCACTTCCCCACACACTGAAACCCCTTCCCGACACACTGAAACCCATCCCCAAACACAGAAACCCCTTCCGTACACACTGTAACCCATCCCTACACACTGAAACCCTTCCCCACACACTCAAACCTCTTCCCCACACACTGAAACCCCTTCCCCACACACTGAAACCACTTCCCCACACACTGAAACCTCTTGCCACACACTGAAACCTCTTCGCCACAGACTGAAACACTTCCCCACAAACTGAAACCTCTTCCCCACACACTGAAGCATCTTCCACGCACTCTGAAACCTCTTCCCCACACCCTGAAAAATCTTCCCCACACAGTGAAACCCCTTCCCCACACACTGAAACCTCCTCACCACAAACTGAATCCCCTTCACCACACACTGAAACCCCTTCCCCACACACTGAAACCTCTTCCCACACACTGAAACCTCTTCGTCGCAGACTGAAACATCTTCCCCACACACTGAAAACTCTTCCCCACACACTGAAACCTCTTCCACACACACTGAAACATCTTCCCCACACACTGAAACCCATTCCCCACACACTGAAACCTCTTCTCCAAACACTGAAACCCCTTTCCCGTTCGCTGAAACCTCTTCCCCACACACTGAAACCTCTTCCCCAGACACTGAAACCCCTTTCCCGCACACTGAAACCCTTTCCCCGCACACTCAAACCTCTTCCCCACACACTGAAGCCTCTTCCCCACACACTGAAACCTCTTCCCCACACACTGAAACCCCTTCCCCACACACTGAAACCACTTCCCCACACACTGAAACCTCTTCCCACACACGGAAACCTCTTCGCCACACACTGAAACATCTTCCACACACTCTGAAACCTCTTCCCCACACACTGAAACCACTTCCCCACACACTGAAACACATCCCCACACACTGAAACCTCTTCCCCACACACTGAAACATCTTCCACACACTCTGAAACCTCTTCCCCACACACTGAAACCTCTTCCCCACACACTGAAACCCCTTCCCCACACACTGAAACCTCCTCACCACACACTGAATCCCCTTCACCACACACTGAAACCCCTTCCCCACACACTGAAACCTCATCCCCACACACTGAAATCCCTTCCCTACACGCTGAAACCTCTTCCCCACACATTGAAACCCATCCCCACAGACTGAAACACTTCCCCACACACTGAAACCTCTTCCCCACACACTGAAACCTCCTCACCACAAACTGAATCCCCTTCACCACTCACTGAAACCCCTTCCCCACACACTGAAACCTCTTCCCCACACACTGAAACCTCTTCCCCACACACTGAATCCTCTTCCCTGCACGCTGAAACCTCTTCACCACACACTGAATCCCCTTCACCTCACACTGAAACCCCTTCCCTACACACTGAAACCTCTTCCCCACACAGTGAAACCTCATCCCCACACACTGAAACCTCTTCCACACACACAGAAACCACTTCCCCACACTCTGAAACCCCTTCCCGACACACTGAAACCCATCCCCACACACAGAAACCCCTTCCCCACACACTGTAACCCATCCCCAAACACTGAAACCCATCCCCACACACTGAAACCTCATCCCCACACACTGAAATCCCTTCCCTACACACTGAAACCCCTTCCCCACACACTGAAACCCATCCCCACACACGGAATGCTCTTCCACACACACTGAAACCCATCCCCAAACTCTGAAAGACTTTCCCACACACTGAAACCTCTTCGCTACAGACTGAAACCATTCCCCACACACTGAAACCTCTACCCCACACACTGAAACAACTTCCCCTCACACTGAAACCCCTTCCCGACACACTGAAACCCATCCCCACACACAGAAACCCCTTCCCCACACACTGTAACCCATCTCCACACACTGAAACCCTTCCCCAAACACTCAAACCTCTTCCCCACACACTGAAACCTCTTCCCCACACACTGAAACCTCTTCCCCACACACTGAAACCCCTTCCCCGCACACTGAAACCTCTTCCCCACAAACTGAAACCTCTTCCACACACACTGAAACATTTCCCCAAATACTGAAACCCTTCCCCACACACTGAAATCCATCCCCACACACAGAAACCCTTCCCCACACACTGAAACCTCTTCGCCAAAGACTAAAACCATTCCCCACATACTGAAACCCCTTCCCCACACACTGAAACCTCTTCCACACATAATAAAACCTCTTCCCCACATACTGAAACCCCTTCCCCACACATGGAAACCTCTTTCCCACACACTGAAACCCCTTCCCCACACACAGGAAGCCGTCCCCACACACTGAAACCCATCCCCACACACAGAAACCCATTCCCCACACACTGTAACCCATCCCCACACACTGAAACCCCTTCCCCACACACTGAAACCCATTCCCACACACTGAAACCCATCCCCACACACTGAAACCCATTCCCCACACACTGAAATCCCTTCCCTACACACTGAAACCCCTTCCCCACACACTGAAACCCATCCCCACACACGGAATGCTCTTCCCCACACACTGAAACCCATCCCCAAACTCTGAAAGACTTTCCCACACACTGAAACCTCTTCGCTACAGACTGAAACCATTCCCCACACACTGAAACCTCTACCCCACACACTGAAACCGCTTCCCCACGCACAGAACCCTCTTCCACACACACTGAAACCTCTTCCCCACACACTGAAACCCCTTCCCCGCACACTGAAACCTCTTCCCCACACACTGAATCCCCTTTACCACTCACTGAAACCCCTTCCCCACACACTGAATCCACTTCCCCACACACTGAAACCCCTTCCCGACACACTGAAACCCATCCCCACACACAGAAACCCCTTCCGCACACACTGTAACCCATCCCCACCCACTGAAACCCTTCCCCACACACTCAAACCTCTTCCCCACACACTGAAACCTCTTCCCCACACTTTGAAACCTCTTCCCCACACACACTGAAACCCCTTCCCCGCACACTCAAACCTCTTCCCCACACACTGAAACCTCTTCCCCACACACTCAAACCTCTTCCCCACACACTGAAACCTCTTCCCCACACACTAAAACCTCTTCCCCACACACTGAAACCCCTTCCCCGCTCACTCAAACCTCTTCCCCACACACTGAAACCTCTTCCCCACACACTAAAACCTCTTCCCCACACACGGAAACCCCTTCCCCACACACTGAAACCACTTCCCCACACGCTGAAACCTCTTCCCACACACTGAAACCTCTTCGCCACAGACTGAAACACTTCCCCACACACTGAAACCACTTCCCCACACACTGAAACATCTTCCACGCACTCTGAAACCTCTTCCCCACACCCTGAAACCTCTTCCCCACACACTGAAACCCTTCCCCACACACTCAAACCTCTTCCCCACACACTGAAACCTCTTCCCCACACACTAAAACCTCTTCCCCACACACTGAATCCCCTTCACCACATATTGAAACCCCTTCCCCACACACTGAAACCTCTTCCCACACACTGAAACCTCTTCGCCACAGACTGAAACCCTTCCCCACACACTGAAACCTCATCCCCACACACTGAAACCTCTTCCACACACACAGAAACATCTTCCCCACACACTGAAACATCTTCCCCACACACTGAAACCTCTTCCCCACACACTGAATCCCCTTTACCACATGCTGAAACCCATTCCCCACACACTGAAACCCATTTCCCACACACTGAAACCTCTTCCGCACACACTGAAACCCCTTTCCCGCTAGCTGAAACCTCTTCCCCACACACTGAATCCCCTTCACCACACATTGAAACCCCTTCCCCACACACTGAAACCACTTCCCCACACACTGAAACCACTTCCTGACACACTGAAACCAATCCCCACACACAGAAACCCATTCCCACACACTGAAACCCTTCCCACACACTGAAACCTCTCCCCACACACTGAAACATCTTCCCCACACACTGAAACCTCTTCCCCACGCACTGAAACCTCTTCCCCACACACTGAAACCTCTTTCCTGCACACCGAAAACTCTTCCCCACACACTGAATCCCCTTCACCACACACTGAAACCCCTTCCCCACACACAGAAACAACTTCCCCACACACTGAAACCCCTTCCCGACACACTGAAACCCATCCCCACACACAGAAACCCATTCCCCACACACTGTAACCCATCCCCACACACTGAAACCCTTCCCCACAGACTCAAACCTCTTCCCCACACACTGAAACCTCTACCCCACACACTGAAACCTCTTCCCCACACACTGAAACCCCTTCCCCGCACACTGAAACCTCTTCCCCACACACTTAATCCCCTTCACCACACACTGAAACCCCTTCCCCACACACTGAAACCACTTCCCCACACACTGAAGCCCCTTCCCGACACACTGAAACCCATCCCCACACAAAGAAACCCCTTCCGCACACACTGTAACCCATCCCCACACACTGAAACCCTTCCCCACACACTCAAACCTCTTCCCCACACACTGAAACCTCTTCCCCACACACTGAAACCCCTTCCCCGCAGACTCAAACCTCTTCCCCACACACTGAAGCCTCTTCCCCACACACTGAAACCTCTTCCCCACACACTGAAACCCCTTCCCCACACACTGAAACCACTTCCCCACACACTGAAACCTCTTCCCACACACTGAAACCTCTTCGCCACTGACTGAAACACTTCCCCACACACTGAAACCTCTTCCCCACACACTGAAACATCTTCCACACACTCTGAAACCTCTTCCCCACACACTGAAACCTCTTCCCCACACACTGAAACCCCTTCCCCACACACTGAAACCTCCTCACCACACACTGAATCCCCTTCACCACTCACTGAAACCCCTTCCCCACACACTGAAACCTCTTCCCACACACTGAAACCTCTTCGCCACAGACTGAAACCCTTCCCCACACACTGAATCCCCTTTACCACATGCTGAAACCCATTCCCCACACACTGAAACCCATTCCCCACACACTGAAACCTCTTCCGCACACAGTGAAACCCCTTTCCCGCTCGCTGAAACCTCTTCCCCACACACTGAATCCCCTTCACCACACATTGAAACCCCTTCCCCACACACTGAAACCACTTCCCCACACACTGAAACCACTTCCTGACACACTGAAACCCATCCCCACACACAGAAACCCATTCCCACACACTGAAACCCTTCCCACACACTGAAACCTCTCCCCACACACTGAAACATCTTCCCCACACACTGAAACCCTTCCCCACACACTGAAACCTCTCCCCACACACTGAAACATCTTCCCCACACACAGAAACAACTTCCCCACACACTGAAACCCCTTCCCGACACACTGAAACCCATCCCCACACACAGAAACCCATTCCCCACACACTGTAACCCATCCCCACACACTGAAACCCTTCCCCACAGACTCAAACCTCTTCCCCACACACTGAAACCTCTACCCCACACACTGAAACCTCTTCCCCACACACTGAAACCCCTTCCCCGCACACTGAAACCTCTTCCCCACACACTGAATCCCCTTCACCACACACTGAAACCCCTTCCCCACACACAGAAACCACTTCCCCACACACTGAAGCCCCTTCCCGACAGACTGAAACCCATCCCCACACAAAGAAACCCCTTCCGCACACACTGTAACCCATCCCCACACACTGAAACCCTTCCCCACACACTCAAACCTCTTCCCCACACACTGAAACCTCTTCCCCACACACTGAAACCCCTTCCCCGCAGACTCAAACCTCTTCCCCACACACTGAAGCCTCTTCCCCACACACTGAAACCTCTTCCCCACACACTGAAACCCCTTCCCCACACACTGAAACCACTTCCCCACACACTGAAACCTCTTCCCACACACTGAAACCTCTTCGCCACTGACTGAAACACTTCCCCACACACTGAAACCTCTTCCCCACACACTGAAACATCTTCCACACACTCTGAAACCTCTTCCCCACACACTGAAACCTCTTCCCCACACACTGAAACCCCTTCCCCACACACTGAAACCTCCTCACCACTCACTGAAACCCCTTCCCCACACACTGAAACCTCTTCCCACACACTGAAACCTCTTCACCACAGACTGAAACCCTTCCCCCACACAGAAACCTCTTCCCCACACACTGAAACCTCTTCCACACACACAGAAACATCTTCCCCACACACTGAAACATCTTCCCCACACACTGAAACCTCTTCCCCACACACTGAATTCCCTTTACCACATACTGAAACCCATTCCCCACACACTGAAACCCATTCTCCACACACTGAAACCTCTTCCCCACACACTGAAACCCCTTTCCCGTTCGCTGAAACCTCTTCCCCACACACTGAAGCCTCTTCCCCACACACTGAAACCTCTTCCCCACACACTGAAACCCCTTCCCCACACACTGAAACCACTTCCCCACACACTGAAACCTCTTCCCACACACTGAAACCTCTTCGCCACAGACTGAAACACTTCCCCACACACTGAAACCTCTTCCCCACACACTGAAACATCTTCCACACACTCTGAAACCTCTTCCCCACACACTGAAACCTCTTCCCCACACACTGAAACCCCTTCCCCACACACTGAAACCTCCTCACCACACACTGAATCCCCTTCACCACACACTGAAACCCCTTCCCCACACACTGAAACCTCTTCCCACACACTGAAACCTCTTCGCCACAAACTGAAACCCTTCCCCACACACTGAAACCTCTTCCCCACACACTGAAACCTCTTCCCCACACACTGAAACATCTTCCCCACACACTGAAACATCTTCCCCACACACTGAAACCTCTTCCCCACACACTGAATCCCCTTTACCACTTACTGAAACCCATTCCCCACACACTGAAACCCATTCCCCACACACTGAAACCTCTTCCCCACACACTGAAACCCCTTTCCCGTTCGCTGAAACCTCTTCCCCACACACTGAAACCTCTTGCCAGACACTGAAACCCCTTTCCCGCACACTGAAAACTGTTCCCCACACACTGAATCCCCTTCACCACACACTGAAACCCCTTCCCCACACACTGAAACCACTTCCCCACAGACTGAAACCCCTTCCCGGCACACTGAGACCCAACCCCACACACAGAAACCCCTTCCCCACACACAGTAAACCATCCCCACACACTGAAACCCTTCCCCACACACATAAACCTCTTCCCCACCCACTGAAACCTCTTCCCCACACACTGAAACCTCTTCCCCACACACTGAAACCCCTTCCCCGCACACTGAAACCTCTTCCCCACACACTGAATCCCCTTCACCACACACTGAAACCCCTTCCCCACACACTGAAACCACTTCCCCACACACTGAAACCCCTTCCCGACACACTGAAACCCATCCCCAAACACAGAAACCCCTTCCGTACACACTGTAACCCATCCCTACACACTGAAACCCTTCCCCACACACTCAAACCTCTTCCCCACACACTGAAACCCCTTCCCCACACACTGAAACCACTTCCCCACACACTGAAACCTATTCCCCACACACTGAATCCCCTTCACCACACACTGAAACCCCTTCCCCACACACTGAAACCACTTCCCCACACACTGAAACCCCTTCCCGACACACTGAAACCCATCCCCAAACACAGAAACCCCTTCCGTACACACTGTAACCCATCCCTACACACTGAAACCCTTCCCCACACACTCAAACCTCTTCCCCACACACTGAAACCCCTTCCCCACACACTGAAACCAATTCCCCACACACTGAAACCTCTTGCCACACACTGAAACCTCTTCGCCACAGACTGAAACACTTCCCCACAAACTGAAACCTCTTCCCCACACACTGAAGCATCTTCCACGCACTCTGAAACCTCTTCCCCACACCCTGAAAAATCTTCCCCACACAGTGAAACCCCTTCCCCACACACTGAAACCTCCTCACCACAAACTGAATCCCCTTCACCACACACTGAAACCCCTTCCCCACACACTGAAACCTCTTCCCACACACTGAAACCTCTACGTCGCAGACTGAAACATCTTCCCCACACACTGAAAACTCTTCCCCACACACTGAAACCTCTTCCACACACACTGAAACATCTTCCCCACACACTGAAACCCATTCCCCACACACTGAAACCTCTTCTCCAAACACTGAAACCCCTTTCCCGTTCGCTGAAACCTCTTCCCCACACACTGAAACCTCTTCCCCAGACACTGAAACCCCTTTCCCGCACACTGAAACCCTTTCCCCGCACACTCAAACCTCTTCCCCACACACTGAAGCCTCTTCCCCACACACTGAAACCTCTTCCCCACACACTGAAACCCCTTCCCCACACACTGAAACCACTTCCCCACACACTGAAACCTCTTCCCACACACGGAAACCACTTCGCCACACACTGAAACATCTTCCACACACTCTGAAACCTCTTCCCCACACACTGAAACCACTTCCCCACACACTGAAACACATCCCCACACACTGAAACCTCTTCCCCACACACTGAAACATCTTCCACACACTCTGAAACCTCTTCCCCACACACTGAAACCTCTTCCCCACACACTGAAACCCCTTCCCCACACACTGAAACCGCCTCACCACACACTGAATCCCCTTCACCACACACTGAAACCCCTTCCCCACACACTGAAACCTCATCCCCACACACTGAAATCCCTTCCCTACACGCTGAAACCTCTTCCCCACACATTGAAACCCATCCCCACAGACTGAAACACTTCCCCACACACTGAAACCTCTTCCCCACACACTGAAACCTCTTCGCTTCAGACTGAAACCATGCCCCACACACTGAAACCTCTTCCCCACACACTGAAACAGCTTCCCCACGCACTGAAACCTCTTCCACAGACACTGAAACCTCTTCCCCACACACTGAAGCCTCTTCCCCACACACTGAAACCCCTTCCCCGCGCACTGAAACCTCTTCCCCACACACTGAATCCCCTTTACCACACACTGAAACCCCTTCCCCACTCCCTGAAACCCATCCTCACACACTGAAACCCTTCCCCACACACTGAAACCTCTTCCCCACACACTGAATCCCCTTCACCACTCACTGAAACCCCTTCCCCACACACTGAAACCTCTTCCCCACACACTGAAACCTCTTCCCCACACACTGAATCCTCTTCCCTGCACGCTGAAACCTCTTCCCCACACACTGAATCCCCTTCACCTCACACTGAAACCCCTTCCCTACACACTGAAACCTCTTCCCCACACAGTGAAACCTCATCCCCACACACTGAAACCTCTTCCACACACACTGAAACCACTTCCCCACACACTGAAACCCCTTCCCGACACACTGAAACCCATCCCCACACACAGAAACCCCTTCCCCACACACTGTAACCCATCCCCAAACACTGAAACCCATCCCCACACACTGAAACCTCATCCCCACACACTGAAATCCCTTCCCTACACACTGAAACCCCTTCCCCACACACTGAAACCCATCCCCACACACGGAATGCTCTTCCCCACACACTGAAACCCATCCCCAAACTCTGAAAGACTTTCCCACACACTGAAACCTCTTCGCTACAGACTGAAACCATTCCCCACACACTGAAACCTCTACCCCACACACTGAAACAACTTCCCCTCACACTGAAACCCCTTCCCGACACACTGAAACCCATCCCCACACACAGAAACCCCTTCCCCACACACTGTAACCCATCCCCACACACTGAAACCCTTCCCCAAACACTCAAACCTCTTCCCCACACACTGAAACCTCTTCCCCACACACTGAAACCTCTTCCCCACACACTGAAACCCCTTCCCCGCACACTGAAACCTCTTCCCCACAAACTGAAACCTCTTCCACACACACTGAAACATTTCCCCAAATACTGAAACCCTTCCCCACACACTGAAATCCATCCCCACACACAGAAACCCTTCCCCACACACTGAAACCTCTTCGCCAAAGACTAAAACCATTCCCCACATACTGAAACCCCTTCCCCACACACTGAAACCTCTTCCACACATAATAAAACCTCTTCCCCACATACTGAAACCCCTTCCCCACACATGGAAACCTCTTTCCCACACACTGAAATCCCTTCCCCACACACAGGAAGCCGTCCCCACACACTGAAACCCATCCCCACACACAGAAACCCATTCCCCACACACTGTAACCCATCCCCACACACTGAAACCCCTTCCCCACACACTGAAACCCATTCCCACACACTGAAACCCATCCCCACACACTGAAACCCATTCCCCACACACTGAAATCCCTTCCCTACACACTGAAACCCCTTCCCCACACACTGAAACCCATCCCCACACACGGAATGCTCTTCCCCACACACTGAAACCCATCCCCAAACTCTGAAAGACTTTCCCACACACTGAAACCTCTTCGCTACAGACTGAAACCATTCCCCACACACTGAAACCTCTACCCCACACACTGAAACCGCTTCCCCACGCACAGAACCCTCTTCCACACACACTGAAACCTCTTCCCCACACACTGAAACCCCTTCCCCGCACACTGAAACCTCTTCCCCACACACTGAATCCCCTTTACCACTCACTGAAACCCCTTCCCCACACACTGAATCCACTTCCCCACACACTGAAACCCCTTCCCGACACACTGAAACCCATCCCCACACACAGAAACCCCTTCCGCACACACTGTTACCCATCCCCACACACTGAAACCCTTCCCCACACACTCAAACCTCTTCCCCACACACTGAAACCTCTTCCCCACACACTAAAACCTCTTCCCCACACACTGAAACCCCTTCCCCGCACACTCAAACCTCTTCCCCACACACTGAAACCTCTTCCCCACACACTGAAACCTCTTCCCCACACACGGAAACCCCTTCCCCACACACTGAAACCACTTCCCCACACGCTGAAACCTCTTCCCACACACTGAAACCTCTTCGCCACAGACTGAAACACTTCCCCACACACTGAAACCTCTTCCCCACACACTGAAACATCTTCCACGCACTCTGAAACCTCTTCCCCACACCCTGAAACTTCTTCCCCACACACTGAAACCCTTCCCCACACACTCAAACCTCTTCCCCACACACTGAAACCTCTTCCCCACACACTAAAACCTCTTCCCCACACACTGAATCCCCTTCACCACACATTGAAACCCCTTCCCCACACACTGAAACCTCTTCCCACACACTGAAACCTCTTCGCCACAGACTGAAACCCTTCCCCACACACTGAAACCTCATCCCCACACACTGAAACCTCTTCCACACACACTGAAACATCTTCCCCACACACTGAAACATCTTCCCCACACACTGAAACCTCTTCCCCACACACTGAATCCCCTTTACCACATGCTGAAACCCATTCCCCACACACTGAAACCCATTCCCCACACACTGAAACCTCTTCCGCACACACTGAAACCCCTTTCCCGCTCGCTGAAACCTCTTCCCCACACACTGAATCCCCTTCACCACACATTGAAACCCCTTCCCCACACACTGAAACCACTTCCCCACACACTGAAACCACTTCCTGACACACTGAAACCCATCCCCACACACAGAAACCCATTCCCACACACTGAAACCCTTCCCACACACTGAAACCTCTCCCCACACACTGAAACATCTTCCCCACACACTGAAACCTCTTCCCCACACACTGAAACCTCTTCCCCACACACTGAAACCCCTTTCCCGCACACTGAAAACTCTTCCCCACACACTGAATCCCCTTCACCACACACTGAAACCCCTTCCCCACACACAGAAACAACTTCCCCACACACTGAAACCCCTTCCCGACACACTGAAACCCATCCCCACACACAGAAACCCATTCCCCACACACTGTAACCCATCCCCACACACTGAAACCCTTCCTCACAGACTCAAACCTCTTCCCCACACACTGAAACCTCTACCCCACACACTGAAACCTCTTCCCCACACACTGAAACCCCTTCCCCGCACACTGAAACCTCTTCCCCACACACTGAATCCCCTTCACCACTCACTGAAACCCCTTCCCCACACACTGAAACCACTTCCCCACACACTGAAGCCCCTTCCCGACACACTGAAACCCATCCCCACACAAAGAAACCCCTTCCGCACACACTGTAACCCATCCCCACACACTGAAACCCTTCCCCACACACTCAAACCTCTTCCCCACACACTGAAACCTCTTCCCCACACACTGAAACCCCTTCCCCACAGACTCAAACCTCTTCCCCACACACTGAAGCCTCTTCCCCACACACTGAAACCTCTTCCCCACACACTGAAACCCCTTCCCCACACACTGAAACCACTTCCCCACACACTGAAACCTCTTCCCACACACTGAAACCTCTTCGCCACTGACTGAAACACTTCCCCACACACTGAAACCTCTTCCCCACACACTGAAACATCTTCCACACACTCTGAAACCTCTTCCCCACACACTGAAACCTCTTCCCCACACACTGAAACCCCTTCCCCACACACTGAAACCTCCTCACCACACACTGAATCCCCTTCACCACTCACTGAAACCCCTTCCCCACACACTGAAACCTCTTCCCACACACTGAAACCTCTTCGCCACAGACTGAAACCCTTCCCCACACACTGAAACCTCTTCCCCACACACTGAAACCTCTTCCACACACACAGAAACATCTTCCCCACACACTGAAACATCTTCCCCACACACTGAAACCTCTTCCCCACACACTGAATTCCCTTTACCACATACTGAAACCCATTCCCCACACACTGCAACCCATTCCCCACACACTGAAACCTCTTCCCCACACACTGAAACCCCTTTCCCGTTCGCTGAAACCTCTTCCCCACACACTGTAGCCTCTTCCCCACACACTGAAACCTCTTCCCCACACACTGAAACCCCTTCCCCACACACTGAAACCACTTCCCCACACACTGAAACCTCTTCCCACACACTGAAACCTCTTCGCCACAGACTGAAACACTTCCCCACACACTGAAACCTCTTCCCCACACACTGAAACATCTTCCACACACTCTGAAACCTCTTCCCCACACACTGAAACCTCTTCCCCACACACTGAAACCCCTTCCCCACACACTGAAACCTCCTCACCACACACTGAATCCCCTTCACCACACACTGAAACCCCTTCCCCACACACTGAAACCTCTTCCCACACACTGAAACCTCTTCGCCACAAACTGAAACCCTTCCCCACACACTGAAACCTCTTCCCCACACACTGAAACCTCTTCCACACACACTGAAACATCTTCCCCACACACTGAAACATCTTCCCCACACACTGAAACCTCTTCCCCACACACTGAATCCCCTTTACCACATACTGAAACCCATTCCCCACACACTGAAACCCATTCCCCACACACTGAAACCTCTTCCCCACACACTGAAACCCCTTTCCCGTTCGCTGAAACCTCTTCCCCACACACTGAAACCTCTTGCCAGACATTGAAACCCCTTTCCCGCACACTGAAAACTCTTCCCCACACACTGAATCCCCTTCAGCACACACTGAAACCCCTTCCCCACACACTGAAACCACTTCCCCACAGACTGAAACCCCTTCCCGACACACTGAGACCCAACCCCACACACAGAAACCCCTTCCCCACACACAGTAAACCATCCCCACACACTGAAACCCTTCCCCACACACACAAACCTCTTCCCCACCCACTGAAACCTCTTCCCCACACACTGAAACCTCTTCCCCACACACTGAAACCCCTTCCCCGCACACTGAAACCTCTTCCCCACACACTGAATCCCCTTCACCACACACTGAAACCCCTTCCCCACACACTGAAACCACTTCCCCAAACACTGAAACCCCTTCCCGACACACTGAAACCCATCCCCAAACACAGAAACCCCTTCCGTACACACTGTAACCCATCCCTACACACTGAAACCCTTCCCCACACACTCAAACCTCTTCCCCACACACTGAAACCCCTTCCCCACACACTGAAACCAATTCCCCACACACTGAAACCTCTTGCCACACACTGAAACCTCTTCGCCACAGACTGAAACACTTCCCCACAAACTGAAACCTCTTCCCCACACACTGAAGCATCTTCCACGCACTCTGAAACCTCTTCCCCACACCCTGAAACATCTTCCCCACACAGTGAAACCCCTTCCCCACACACTGAAACCTCCTCACCACAAACTGAATCCCCTTCACCACACACTGAAACCCCTTCCCCACACACTGAAACCTCTTCCCACACACTGAAACCTCTTCGTCACAGACTGAAACATCTTCCCCACACACTGAAACCTCTTCCCCACACACTGAAACCTCTTCCACACACACTGAAACATCTTCCCCACACACTGAAACCCATTCCCCACACACTGAAACCTCTTCTCCAAACACTGAAACCCCTTTCCCGTTCGCTGAAACCTCTTCCCCACACACTGAAACCTCTTCCCCAGACACTGAAACCCCTTTCCCGCACACTGAAACCCTTTCCCCGCACACTCAAACCTCTTCCCCACACACTGAAGCCTCTTCCCCACACACTGAAACCTCTTCCCCACACACTGAAACCCCTTCCCCACACACTGAAACCACTTCCCCACACACTGAAACCTCTTCCCACACACGGAAACCTCTTCGCCACACACTGAAACATCTTCCCCACACACTGAAACCTCTTGCCAGACACTGAAACCCCTTTCCCGCACACTGAAAACTGTTCCCCACACACTGAATCCCCTTCACCACACACTGAAACCCCTTCCCCACACACTGAAACCACTTCCCCACAGACTGAAACCCCTTCCCGGCACACTGAGACCCAACCCCACACACAGAAACCCCTTCCCCACACACAGTAAACCATCCCCACACACTGAAACCCTTCCCCACACACATAAACCTCTTCCCCACCCACTGAAACCTCTTCCCCACACACTGAAACCTCTTCCCCACACACTGAAACCCCTTCCCCGCACACTGAAACCTCTTCCCCACACACTGAATCCCCTTCACCACACACTGAAACCCCTTCCCCACACACTGAAACCACTTCCCCACACACTGAAACCCCTTCCCGACACACTGAAACCCATCCCCAAACACAGAAACCCCTTCCGTACACACTGTAACCCATCCCTACACACTGAAACCCTTCCCCACACACTCAAACCTCTTCCCCACACACTGAAACCCCTTCCCCACACACTGAAACCACTTCCCCACACACTGAAACCTATTCCCCACACACTGAATCCCCTTCACCACACACTGAAACCCCTTCCCCACACACTGAAACCACTTCCCCACACACTGAAACCCCTTCCCGACACACTGAAACCCATCCCCAAACACAGAAACCCCTTCCGTACACACTGTAACCCATCCCTACACACTGAAACCCTTCCCCACACACTCAAACCTCTTCCCCACACACTGAAACCCCTTCCCCACACACTGAAACCAATTCCCCACACACTGAAACCTCTTGCCACACACTGAAACCTCTTCGCCACAGACTGAAACACTTCCCCACAAACTGAAACCTCTTCCCCACACACTGAAGCATCTTCCACGCACTCTGAAACCTCTTCCCCACACCCTGAAAAATCTTCCCCACACAGTGAAACCCCTTCCCCACACACTGAAACCTCCTCACCACAAACTGAATCCCCTTCACCACACACTGAAACCCCTTCCCCACACACTGAAACCTCTTCCCACACACTGAAACCTCTACGTCGCAGACTGAAACATCTTCCCCACACACTGAAAACTCTTCCCCACACACTGAAACCTCTTCCACACACACTGAAACATCTTCCCCACACACTGAAACCCATTCCCCACACACTGAAACCTCTTCTCCAAACACTGAAACCCCTTTCCCGTTCGCTGAAACCTCTTCCCCACACACTGAAACCTCTTCCCCAGACACTGAAACCCCTTTCCCGCACACTGAAACCCTTTCCCCGCACACTCAAACCTCTTCCCCACACACTGAAGCCTCTTCCCCACACACTGAAACCTCTTCCCCACACACTGAAACCCCTTCCCCACACACTGAAACCACTTCCCCACACACTGAAACCTCTTCCCACACACGGAAACCACTTCGCCACACACTGAAACATCTTCCACACACTCTGAAACCTCTTCCCCACACACTGAAACCACTTCCCCACACACTGAAACACATCCCCACACACTGAAACCTCTTCCCCACACACTGAAACATCTTCCACACACTCTGAAACCTCTTCCCCACACACTGAAACCTCTTCCCCACACACTGAAACCCCTTCCCCACACACTGAAACCGCCTCACCACACACTGAATCCCCTTCACCACACACTGAAACCCCTTCCCCACACACTGAAACCTCATCCCCACACACTGAAATCCCTTCCCTACACGCTGAAACCTCTTCCCCACACATTGAAACCCATCCCCACAGACTGAAACACTTCCCCACACACTGAAACCTCTTCCCCACACACTGAAACCTCTTCGCTTCAGACTGAAACCATGCCCCACACACTGAAACCTCTTCCCCACACACTGAAACAGCTTCCCCACGCACTGAAACCTCTTCCACAGACACTGAAACCTCTTCCCCACACACTGAAGCCTCTTCCCCACACACTGAAACCCCTTCCCCGCGCACTGAAACCTCTTCCCCACACACTGAATCCCCTTTACCACACACTGAAACCCCTTCCCCACTCCCTGAAACCCATCCTCACACACTGAAACCCTTCCCCACACACTGAAACCTCTTCCCCACACACTGAATCCCCTTCACCACTCACTGAAACCCCTTCCCCACACACTGAAACCTCTTCCCCACACACTGAAACCTCTTCCCCACACACTGAATCCTCTTCCCTGCACGCTGAAACCTCTTCCCCACACACTGAATCCCCTTCACCTCACACTGAAACCCCTTCCCTACACACTGAAACCTCTTCCCCACACAGTGAAACCTCATCCCCACACACTGAAACCTCTTCCACACACACTGAAACCACTTCCCCACACACTGAAACCCCTTCCCGACACACTGAAACCCATCCCCACACACAGAAACCCCTTCCCCACACACTGTAACCCATCCCCAAACACTGAAACCCATCCCCACACACTGAAACCTCATCCCCACACACTGAAATCCCTTCCCTACACACTGAAACCCCTTCCCCACACACTGAAACCCATCCCCACACACGGAATGCTCTTCCCCACACACTGAAACCCATCCCCAAACTCTGAAAGACTTTCCCACACACTGAAACCTCTTCGCTACAGACTGAAACCATTCCCCACACACTGAAACCTCTACCCCACACACTGAAACAACTTCCCCTCACACTGAAACCCCTTCCCGACACACTGAAACCCATCCCCACACACAGAAACCCCTTCCCCACACACTGTAACCCATCCCCACACACTGAAACCCTTCCCCAAACACTCAAACCTCTTCCCCACACACTGAAACCTCTTCCCCACACACTGAAACCTCTTCCCCACACACTGAAACCCCTTCCCCGCACACTGAAACCTCTTCCCCACAAACTGAAACCTCTTCCACACACACTGAAACATTTCCCCAAATACTGAAACCCTTCCCCACACACTGAAATCCATCCCCACACACAGAAACCCTTCCCCACACACTGAAACCTCTTCGCCAAAGACTAAAACCATTCCCCACATACTGAAACCCCTTCCCCACACACTGAAACCTCTTCCACACATAATAAAACCTCTTCCCCACATACTGAAACCCCTTCCCCACACATGGAAACCTCTTTCCCACACACTGAAATCCCTTCCCCACACACAGGAAGCCGTCCCCACACACTGAAACCCATCCCCACACACAGAAACCCATTCCCCACACACTGTAACCCATCCCCACACACTGAAACCCCTTCCCCACACACTGAAACCCATTCCCACACACTGAAACCCATCCCCACACACTGAAACCCATTCCCCACACACTGAAATCCCTTCCCTACACACTGAAACCCCTTCCCCACACACTGAAACCCATCCCCACACACGGAATGCTCTTCCCCACACACTGAAACCCATCCCCAAACTCTGAAAGACTTTCCCACACACTGAAACCTCTTCGCTACAGACTGAAACCATTCCCCACACACTGAAACCTCTACCCCACACACTGAAACCGCTTCCCCACGCACAGAACCCTCTTCCACACACACTGAAACCTCTTCCCCACACACTGAAACCCCTTCCCCGCACACTGAAACCTCTTCCCCACACACTGAATCCCCTTTACCACACACTGAAACCCCTTCCCCACACACTGAATCCACTTCCCCACACACTGAAACCCCTTCCCGACACACTGAAACCCATCCCCACACACAGAAACCCCTTCCGCACACACTGTTACCCATCCCCACACACTGAAACCCTTCCCCACACACTCAAACCTCTTCCCCACACACTGAAACCTCTTCCCCACACACTAAAACCTCTTCCCCACACACTGAAACCCCTTCCCCGCACACTCAAACCTCTTCCCCACACACTGAAACCTCTTCCCCACACACTGAAACCTCTTCCCCACACACGGAAACCCCTTCCCCACACACTGAAACCACTTCCCCACACGCTGAAACCTCTTCCCACACACTGAAACCTCTTCGCCACAGACTGAAACACTTCCCCACACACTGAAACCTCTTCCCCACACACTGAAACATCTTCCACGCACTCTGAAACCTCTTCCCCACACCCTGAAACTTCTTCCCCACACACTGAAACCCTTCCCCACACACTCAAACCTCTTCCCCACACACTGAAACCTCTTCCCCACACACTAAAACCTCTTCCCCACACACTGAATCCCCTTCACCACACATTGAAACCCCTTCCCCACACACTGAAACCTCTTCCCACACACTGAAACCTCTTCGCCACAGACTGAAACCCCTTCCCCACACACTGAAACCTCATCCCCACACACTGAAACCTCTTCCACACACACTGAAACATCTTCCCCACACACTGAAACATCTTCCCCACACACTGAAACCTCTTCCCCACACACTGAATCCCCTTTACCACATGCTGAAACCCATTCCCCACACACTGAAACCCATTCCCCACACACTGAAACCTCTTCCGCACACACTGAAACCCCTTTCCCGCTCGCTGAAACCTCTTCCCCACACACTGAATCCCCTTCACCACACATTGAAACCCCTTCCCCACACACTGAAACCACTTCCCCACACACTGAAACCACTTCCTGACACACTGAAACCCATCCCCACACACAGAAACCCATTCCCACACACTGAAACCCTTCCCACACACTGAAACCTCTCCCCACACACTGAAACATCTTCCCCACACACTGAAACCTCTTCCCCACACACTGAAACCTCTTCCCCACACACTGAAACCCCTTTCCCGCACACTGAAAACTCTTCCCCACACACTGAATCCCCTTCACCACACACTGAAACCCCTTCCCCACACACAGAAACAACTTCCCCACACACTGAAACCCCTTCCCGACACACTGAAACCCATCCCCACACACAGAAACCCATTCCCCACACACTGTAACCCATCCCCACACACTGAAACCCTTCCTCACAGACTCAAACCTCTTCCCCACACACTGAAACCTCTACCCCACACACTGAAACCTCTTCCCCACACACTGAAACCCCTTCCCCGCACACTGAAACCTCTTCCCCACACACTGAATCCCCTTCACCACTCACTGAAACCCCTTCCCCACACACTGAAACCACTTCCCCACACACTGAAGCCCCTTCCCGACACACTGAAACCCATCCCCACACAAAGAAACCCCTTCCGCACACACTGTAACCCATCCCCACACACTGAAACCCTTCCCCACACACTCAAACCTCTTCCCCACACACTGAAACCTCTTCCCCACACACTGAAACCCCTTCCCCACAGACTCAAACCTCTTCCCCACACACTGAAGCCTCTTCCCCACACACTGAAACCTCTTCCCCACACACTGAAACCCCTTCCCCACACACTGAAACCACTTCCCCACACACTGAAACCTCTTCCCACACACTGAAACCTCTTCGCCACTGACTGAAACACTTCCCCACACACTGAAACCTCTTCCCCACACACTGAAACATCTTCCACACACTCTGAAACCTCTTCCCCACACACTGAAACCTCTTCCCCACACACTGAAACCCCTTCCCCACACACTGAAACCTCCTCACCACACACTGAATCCCCTTCACCACTCACTGAAACCCCTTCCCCACACACTGAAACCTCTTCCCACACACTGAAACCTCTTCGCCACAGACTGAAACCCTTCCCCACACACTGAAACCTCTTCCCCACACACTGAAACCTCTTCCACACACACAGAAACATCTTCCCCACACACTGAAACATCTTCCCCACACACTGAAACCTCTTCCCCACACACTGAATTCCCTTTACCACATACTGAAACCCATTCCCCACACACTGCAACCCATTCCCCACACACTGAAACCTCTTCCCCACACACTGAAACCCCTTTCCCGTTCGCTGAAACCTCTTCCCCACACACTGTAGCCTCTTCCCCACACACTGAAACCTCTTCCCCACACACTGAAACCCCTTCCCCACACACTGAAACCACTTCCCCACACACTGAAACCTCTTCCCACACACTGAAACCTCTTCGCCACAGACTGAAACACTTCCCCACACACTGAAACCTCTTCCCCACACACTGAAACATCTTCCACACACTCTGAAACCTCTTCCCCACACACTGAAACCTCTTCCCCACACACTGAAACCCCTTCCCCACACACTGAAACCTCCTCACCACACACTGAATCCCCTTCACCACACACTGAAACCCCTTCCCCACACACTGAAACCTCTTCCCACACACTGAAACCTCTTCGCCACAAACTGAAACCCTTCCCCACACACTGAAACCTCTTCCCCACACACTGAAACCTCTTCCACACACACTGAAACATCTTCCCCACACACTGAAACATCTTCCCCACACACTGAAACCTCTTCCCCACACACTGAATCCCCTTTACCACATACTGAAACCCATTCCCCACACACTGAAACCCATTCCCCACACACTGAAACCTCTTCCCCACACACTGAAACCCCTTTCCCGTTCGCTGAAACCTCTTCCCCACACACTGAAACCTCTTGCCAGACATTGAAACCCCTTTCCCGCACACTGAAAACTCTTCCCCACACACTGAATCCCCTTCAGCACACACTGAAACCCCTTCCCCACACACTGAAACCACTTCCCCACAGACTGAAACCCCTTCCCGACACACTGAGACCCAACCCCACACACAGAAACCCCTTCCCCACACACAGTAAACCATCCCCACACACTGAAACCCTTCCCCACACACACAAACCTCTTCCCCACCCACTGAAACCTCTTCCCCACACACTGAAACCTCTTCCCCACACACTGAAACCCCTTCCCCGCACACTGAAACCTCTTCCCCACACACTGAATCCCCTTCACCACACACTGAAACCCCTTCCCCACACACTGAAACCACTTCCCCAAACACTGAAACCCCTTCCCGACACACTGAAACCCATCCCCAAACACAGAAACCCCTTCCGTACACACTGTAACCCATCCCTACACACTGAAACCCTTCCCCACACACTCAAACCTCTTCCCCACACACTGAAACCCCTTCCCCACACACTGAAACCAATTCCCCACACACTGAAACCTCTTGCCACACACTGAAACCTCTTCGCCACAGACTGAAACACTTCCCCACAAACTGAAACCTCTTCCCCACACACTGAAGCATCTTCCACGCACTCTGAAACCTCTTCCCCACACCCTGAAACATCTTCCCCACACAGTGAAACCCCTTCCCCACACACTGAAACCTCCTCACCACAAACTGAATCCCCTTCACCACACACTGAAACCCCTTCCCCACACACTGAAACCTCTTCCCACACACTGAAACCTCTTCGTCACAGACTGAAACATCTTCCCCACACACTGAAACCTCTTCCCCACACACTGAAACCTCTTCCACACACACTGAAACATCTTCCCCACACACTGAAACCCATTCCCCACACACTGAAACCTCTTCTCCAAACACTGAAACCCCTTTCCCGTTCGCTGAAACCTCTTCCCCACACACTGAAACCTCTTCCCCAGACACTGAAACCCCTTTCCCGCACACTGAAACCCTTTCCCCGCACACTCAAACCTCTTCCCCACACACTGAAGCCTCTTCCCCACACACTGAAACCTCTTCCCCACACACTGAAACCCCTTCCCCACACACTGAAACCACTTCCCCACACACTGAAACCTCTTCCCACACACGGAAACCTCTTCGCCACACACTGAAACATCTTCCACACACTCTGAAACCTCTTCCCCACACACTGAAACCACTTCCCCACACACTGAAACACATCCCCACACACTGAAACCTCTTCCCCACACACTGAAACATCTTCCACACACTCTGAAACCTCTTCCCCACACACTGAAACCTCTTCCCCACACACTGAAACCTCTTCCCCACACACTGAAACCCCTTCCCCACACACTGAAACCTCCTCACCACACACTGAATCCCCTTCACCACACACTGAAACCCCTTCCCCACACACTGAAACCTCATCCCCACACACTGAAATCCCTTCCCTACACACTGAAACCTCTTCCCCACACATTGAAACCCATCCCCACAGACTGAAACACTTCCCCACACACTGAAACCTCTTCCCCACACACTGAAACCTCTTCGCTTCAGACTGAAACCATGCCCCACACACTGAAACCTCTTCCCCACACACTGAAACAGCTTCCCCACGCACTGAAACCTCTTCCACAGACACTGAAACCTCTTCCCCACACACTGAAGCCTCTTCCCCACACACTGAAACCCCTTCCCCGCGCACTGAAACCTCTTCCCCACACACTGAATCCCCTTTACCACACACTGAAACCCCTTCCCCACACACTGAAACCTCTTCCCCACACACTGAAAACTCTTCCCCACACACTGAAACACCTCCCAACACACTGAAACCCATCCCCACACACAGAAACCCCTTCCCCACACACTGAAACCCATCCTCACACACTGAAACCCTTCCCCACACACTGAAACCTCTTCCCCACACACTGAATCCCCTTCACCACTCACTGAAACCCCTTCCCCACACACTGAAACCTCTTCCCCACACACTGAAACCACTTCCCCACACACTGAATCCTCTTCCCTGCACGCTGAAACCTCTTCCCCACACACTGAATCCCCTTCACCTCACACTGAAACCCCTTCCCTACACACTGAAACCTCTTCCCCACACAGTGAAACCTCATCCCCACACACTGAAACCTCTTCCACACACACTGAAACCACTTCCCCACACACTGAAACCCCTTCCCGACACACTGAAACCCATCCCCACACACAGAAACCCCTTCCCCACACACTGTAACCCATCCCCAAACACTGAAACCCATCCCCACACACTGAAACCTCATCCCCACACACTGAAATCCCTTCCCTACACACTGAAACCCCTTCCCCACACACTGAAACCCATCCCCACACACGGAATGCTCTTCCCCACACACTGAAACCCATCCCCAAACTCTGAAAGACTTTCCCACACACTGAAACCTCTTCGCTACAGACTGAAACCATTCCCCACACACTGAAACCTCTACCCCACACACTGAAACAACTTCCCGACACACTGAAACCCATCCCCACACACAGAAACCCCTTCCCCACACACTGTAACCCATCCCCACACACTGAAACCCTTACCCAAACACTCAAACCTCTTCCCCACACACTGAAACCTCTTCCCCACACACTGAAACCTCTTCCCCACACACTGAAACCCCTTCCCCGCACACTGAAACCTCTTCCCCACAAACTGAAACCTCTTCCACACACACTGAAACATTTCCCCAAATACTGAAACCCTTCCCCACACACTGAAATCCATCCCCACACACAGAAACCCTTCCCCACACACTGAAACCTCTTCGCCAAAGACTAAAACCATTCCCCACATACTGAAACCCCTTCCCCACACACTGAAACCTCTTCCACACATAATAAAACCTCTTCCCCACATACTGAAACCCCTTCCCCACACATGGAAACCTCTTTCCCACACACTGAAACCCCTTCCCCACACACAGGAAGCCGTCCCCACACACTTAAACCTCATCCCCACACACTGAAACCCCTTCCCCACACACTGTAACACATCCCCACACACTGAAACCCTTCCCCACACACTGAAACCTCTTCCCGACACACTGAAACCTCTTCCACACACACTGAAACCTCTTCCCCCCACACTGAAACCTCTTCCCCACACACTGAAACCTCTTCCCCACACAGTGAAACCCCTTTCCCGCACACTGAAACCTCTTCCCCACACACTGAATCCCCTTTACTACATATTGAAAACCCTTCCCCACACACTGAAACCACTTCCCCACACACTGAAACCCCTTCCCGACACACTCAAACCCATCCCCACACACAGAAACCCCTTCCGGACACACTGTAACCCATCCCCACACACTGAAACCCTTCCGCACACACTGAAACCTCTTCCCCACACACTGAAACCTCTTCCACACACACTGAAACCTCTTATCCACACACTGAAACCCCTTCCCCACACAATGAAACCTCTTCCCCACACACTGAAACCTCTTCCACACACACTGAAACCTCTTATCCACACACTGAAACCCCTTCCCCACACAATGAAACCTCTTCCCCACAAACTGAAACCTCTTCCACACACACTGAAACATTTCCCCAAACACTGAAACCCTTCCCCACACACTGAAATCCATCCCCACACACATAAACCCTTCCCCAGACACTGAAACCCTTCCCCACACACTGAAACCTCTCCGCCAAAGACTAAAACCATTCCCCACATACTGAAACCCCTTCCCCGCACACTGAAACCTCTTCCACACATAATAAAACCTCTTCCCCACATACTGAAACCCCTTCCCCACACATGGAAACCTCTTTCCCACACACTGAAACCCCTTCCCCACACACAGGAAGCCGTCCCCACAAACTTAAACCTTATCCCCACACACTGAAACCCCTTCCCCACACACTGTAACACATCCCCACACACTGAAACCCATCCCCACACACTGAAACCTCTTCCCGACACATTGAAACCTCTTCCACACACACTGAAACCTCTTCCCCTCACACTGAAACCTCTTCCCCACACACTAAAACCTCTTCCCCACACACTGAAACACCTTTCCCGCTCGCTGAAACCTCTTCCCCACACACTGAAACCCCTTCAACACACATTGAAACCCCTTCCCCACTCACAGGAAGCCGTCCCCACACACTTAAACCTCATCCCCACACACTGAAACCCCTTCCCCACACACTGTAACACATCCCCACACACTGAAACACTTCCCCACACACTGAAACATCTTCCCCACACATTGAAACCTCTTCCACACACACTGAAACCTCTTCCCCTGACACTGAAACCTTTTCCCCACACACTGAAACCTCTTCCCCGCACACTGAAACCCCTTTCCCGCTCGCTGAAACCTCTTCCCCACACACTGAATCCCCTTCACCACACATTGAAACCCCTTCCCCACACACTGAAACCACTTCCCCACACAATGAAACCCCTTCCCGACTCACTGAAACCTCTCCCCACACACAGAAACCCCTTCCCTACACACTGTAACCCATCCCCACACACTGAAACCCTTCCCCACACACTGAAACCTCTTCCCCACACACTGAAACCTCTTCCACACACACTGAAACCTCTTCCCCACACTCTGAAACTCCTTCGCCACACACTGAAACCCCTTCCCCATACATTGAAACCTGTTCCCCACAAACTGAAACCCCTTCCCCACAGACTGAAACCACTTCCCCACACAGTGAAACCTCTTCCCCACACACTGAAACCTCTTCCCCACATGCTGAAACACTTCCCCAAACACTGAAACACTTCCCCACACACTGAAATCAATCCCCACACACAGAAACCCTTCCCCACAAACTGAAACCCTTCCCCACACACTGAAACCTCTTCCACACATAATAAAACCTCTTCCCCACATACTGAAACCCCTTCCCCACACACTGAAACCTCTTTCCCACACGCTGAAACCCCTTCCCCACACACAGGAAGCCGTCCCCACACACTTAAACCTCATCCCCACACACTGACACCCCTTCCCCACACACTGAAACCCATCCCCACACACTGAAACGCCTTCCCCACACACTGAAAAACCTTCCTCACACAATGAAACCCTTTCCCCACAGACTGAAACCACTTCCCCACACACTGAAAGCTCTTCCCCACACACTGAAACCTCTTCCCCACACGCTGCAACCCATCCCCACACACTGAAATCATTCCCCACACAATGAAACCCATCCCCACACACGCAAACCTCTTCCCCACACACTGAAACCTCTTCCACACACACTGAAACTCATTCCCCACACACTGAAAACTCTTCCACACATAATAAAACCTCTTCCCCACATACTGAAACCCCTTCCCCACACACTGAAACCTCTTTCACACACACTGAAACCCTTCCCCACACACTGAAACCTCTTTCCCACACGCTGAAACCCCTTCCCCACACACAGGAAGCCGTCCCCACAAACTTAAACCTCATCCCCACACACTGACACCCCTTCACGACACACTGAAACCCATCCCCACACACTGAAACGCCTTCCCCACACACTGAAAAACCTTCCTCACACAATGAAACCCTTTCCCCACAGACTGAAACCACTTCCCCACACACTGAAAGCTCTTCCCCACACACTGAAACCTCTTCCCCACACGCTGCAACCCATCCCCACACACTGAAATCATACCCCACACAATGAAACCCATCCCCACACACGCAAACCTCTTCCCCACACACTGAAACCTCTTCCACACACACTGAAACTCATTCTCCACACACTGAAACCCATTCCCCACACACTGATACCCATCCCCACAGACTGAAACCTCTTCCCCACACAGTGAAACCCATCGCCACACACTGAAAATTCTTCCTCACACACTGAAACCTCTTCCCGACGCACTGAAACCCCTTCCCCACACACTGAAACCCATCCCCACACACTGAAACCTCTTCCCTACACACTGAAACACCTTCCCCACACACTGAAACCCCTACCTCACACACTGATACGGATCCCCACAAACTGAAACCTCTTACCCACACACTGAAACCCCTTCCCCACACACTGAAACCCATTCCCACACACTGAAACCCATCCCCACACACTGAAACCTCATCCCCACACACTGAAATCCCTTCCCTACACACTGAAACCCCTTCCCCACACACTGAAACCCATCCCCACACACGCAATGCTCTTCCCCACACACTGAAACCCATCCCCAAACTCTGAAAGACTTTCCCACACACTGAAACCTCTTCGCTACAGACTGAAACCATTCCCCACACACTGAAACCTCTACCCCACACACTGAAACCGCTTCCCCACGCACAGAACCCTCTTCCACACACACTGAAACCTCTTCCCCACACACTGAAACCCCTTCCCCGCACACTGAAACCTCTTCCCCACACACTGAATCCCCTTTACCACTCACTGAAACCCCTTCCCCACACACTGAATCCACTTCCCCACACACTGAAACCCCTTCCCGACACACTGAAACCCATCCCCACACACAGAAACCCCTTCCGCACACACTGTAACCCATCCCCACACACTGAAACCCTTCCCCACACACTCAAACCTCTTCCCCACACACTGAAACCTCTTCCCCACACTTTGAAACCTCTTCCCCACACACACTGAAACCCCTTCCCCGCACACTCAAACCTCTTCCCCACACACTGAAACCTCTTCCCCACACACTGAAACCTCTTCCCCACACACGGAAACCCCTTCCCCACACACTGAAACCACTTCCCCACACACTGAAACCTCTTCGCCACAGACTGAAACACTTCCCCACACACTGAAACCTCTTCCCCACACACTGAAACATCTTCCACGCACTCTGAAACCTCTTCCCCACACCCTGAAACCTCTTCCCCACACAGTGAAACCCCTTCCCCACACACTGAAACCTCCTCACTACACACTGAATCCCCTTCACCACACACTGAAACCCCTTCCCCACACACTGAAACCTCTTCCCACACACTGAAACCTCTTCGCCTCAGACTGAAACCCTTCCCCACACACTGAAACCTCATCCCCACACACTGAAACCTCTTCCACACACACTGAAACATCTTCCCCACACACTGAAACATCTTCCCCACACATTGAAACCTCTTCCACACACACTGAAACCTCTTCCCCTGACACTGAAACCTCTTCCCCACACACTGAAACCTCTTCCCCGCACACTGAAACCCCTTTCCCGCTCGCTGAAACCTCTTCCCCACACACTGAATCCCCTTCACCACACATTGAAACCCCTTCCCCACACACTGAAACCACTTCCCCACACAATGAAACCCCTTCCCGACTCACTGAAACCTCTCCCCACACACAGAAACCCCTTCCCTACACACTGTAACCCATCCCCACACACTGAAACCCTTCCCCACACACTGAAACCTCTTCCCCACACACTGAAACCTCTTCCACACACACTGAAACCTCTTCCCCACACTCTGAAACCCCTTCGCCACACACTGAAACCCCTTCCCCATACATTGAAACCTGTTCCCCACAAACTGAAACCCCTTCCCCACAGACTGAAACCACTTCCCCACACAGTGAAACCTCTTCCCCACACACTGAAAACTCTTCCCCACATGCTGAAACACTTCCCCAAACACTGAAACACTTCCCCACACACTGAAATCAATCCCCACACACAGAAACCCTTCCCCACAAACTGAAACCCTTCCCCACACACTGAAACCTCTTCCACACATAATAAAACCTCTTCCCCACATACTGAAACCCCTTCCCCACACACTGAAACCTCTTTCCCACACGCTGAAACCCCTTCCCCACACACAGGAAGCCGTCCCCACACACATAAACCTCATCCCCACACACTGGCACCCCTTCCCCACACACTGAAACCCATCCCCACACACTGAAACGCCTTCCCCACACACTGAAAAACCTTCCTCACACAATGAAACCCTTTCCCCACAGACTGAAACCACTTCCCCACACACTGAAAGCTCTTCCCCACACACTGAAACCTCTTCCCCACACGCTGCAACCCATCCCCACACACTGAAATCATTCCCCACACAATGAAACCCATCCCCACACACGCAAACCTCTTCCCCACACACTGAAACCTCTTCCACACACACTGAAACTCATTCCCCACACACTGAAACCTCTTCCACACATAATAAAACCTCTTCCCCACATACTGAAACCCCTTCCCCACACACTGAAACCTCTTTCACACACACTGAAACCCTTCCCCACACACTGAAACCTCTTTCCCACACGCTGAAACCCCTTCCCCACACACAGGAAGCCGTCCCCACAAACTTAAACCTCATCCCCACACACTGACACCCCATCCCGACACACTGAAACCCATCCCCACACACTGAAACGCCTTCCCCACACACTGAAAAACCTTCCTCACACAATGAAACCCTTTCGCCACAGACTGAAACCACTTCCCCACACACTGAAAGCTCTTCCCCACACACTGAAACCTCTTCCCCACACGCTGCAACCCATCCCCACACACTGAAATCATACCCCACACAATGAAACCCATCCCCACACACGCAAACCTCTTCCCCACACACTGAAACCTCTTCCACACACACTGAAACTCATTCTCCACACACTGAAACCCATTCCCCACACACTGATACCCATCCCCACAGACTGAAACCTCTTCCCCACACAGTGAAACCCATCGCCACACACTGAAAATTCTTCCTCACACACTGAAACCTCTTCCCGACGCACTGAAACCCCTTCCCCACACACTGAAACCCATCCCCACACACTGAAACCTCTTCCCTACACACTGAAACACCTTCCCCACACACTGAAACCCCTACCTCACACACTGATACGGATCCCCACAAACTGAAACCTCTTACCCACACACTGAAACCCCTTCCCCACACACTGAAACCCATTCCCACACACTGAAACCCATCCCCACACACTGAAACCTCATCCCCACACACTGAAATCCCTTCCCTACACACTGAAACCCCTTCCCCACACACTGAAACCCATCCCCACACACGCAATGCTCTTCCCCACACACTGAAACCCATCCCCAAACTCTGAAAGACTTTCCCACACACTGAAACCTCTTCGCTACAGACTGAAACCATTCCCCACACACTGAAACCTCTACCCCACTCACTGAAACCGCTTCCCCACGCACAGAACCCTCTTCCACACACACTGAAACCTCTTCCCCACACACTGAAACCCCTTCCCCGCACACTGAAACCTCTTCCCCACACACTGAATCCCCTTTACCACTCACTGAAACCCCTTCCCCACACACTGAATCCACTTCCCCACACACTGAAACCCCTTCCCGACACACTGAAACCCATCCCCACACACAGAAACCCCTTCCGCACACACTGTAACCCATCCCCACACACTGAAACCCTTCCCCACACACTCAAACCTCTTCCCCACACACTGAAACCTCTTCCCCACACTTTGAAACCTCTTCCCCACACACACTGAAACCCCTTCCCCGCACACTCAAACCTCTTCCCCACACACTGAAACCTCTTCCCCACACACTGAAACCTCTTCCCCACACACGGAAACCCCTTCCCCACACACTGAAACCACTTCCCCACACGCTGAAACCTCTTCCCACACACTGAAACCTCTTCGCCACAGACTGAAACACTTCCCCACACACTGAAACCTCTTCCCCACACACTGAAACATCTTCCACGCACTCTGAAACCTCTTCCCCACACCCTGAAACCTCTTCCCCACACAGTGAAACCCCTTCCCCACACACTGAAACCTCCTCACTACACACTGAATACCCTTTACCACACACTGAAACCCCTTCCCCACACACTGAAACCTCTTCCCACACACTTTAACCTCTTCGCCTCAGACTGAAACCCTTCCCCACACACTGAAACCTCATCCCCACACACTGAAACCTCTTCCACACACACTGAAACATCTTCCCCACACACTGAAACATCTTCCCCACACACTGAAACCTCTTCCCCACACACTGAATCCCCTTTACCACATACTGAAACCCATTCCCCACACACTGAAACCCATTCCCCACACACTGAAACCTCTTCCGCACACACTGAAACCCCTTTCCCGCTCGCTGAAACCTCTTCCCCACACACTGAATCCCCTTCACCACACATTGAAACCCCTTCCCCACACACTGAAACCACTTCCCCACACACTGAAACCACTTCCTGACACACTGAAACCCATCCCCACACACAGAAATCCATTCCCACACACTGAAACCCTTCCCACACACTGAAACCTCTCCCCACACACTGAAACATCTTCCCCACACACTGAAACCTCTTCCCCACACACTGAAACCTCTTCCCCACGCACAGAACCCTCTTCCACACACACTGAAACCTCTTCCCCACACACTGAAACCCCTTCCCCGCACACTGAAACCTCTTCCCCACACACTGAATCCCCTTTACCACTCACTGAAACCCCTTCCCCACACACTGAATCCACTTCCCCACACACTGAAACCCCTTCCCGACACACTGAAACCCATCCCCACACACAGAAACCCCTTCCGCACACACTGTAACCCATCCCCACACACTGAAACCCTTCCCCACACACTCAAACCTCTTCCCCACACACTGAAACCTCTTCCCCACACTTTGAAACCTCTTCCCCACACACACTGAAACCCCTTCCCCGCACACTCAAACCTCTTCCCCACACACTGAAACCTCTTCCCCACACACTGAAACCTCTTCCCCACACACGGAAAACCCTTCCCCACACACTGAAACCACTTCCCCACACGCTGAAACCTCTTCCCACACACTGAAACCTCTTCGCCACAGACTGAAACACTTCCCCACACACTGAAACCTCTTCCCCACACACTGAAACGTCTTCCACGCACTCTGAAACCTCTTCCCCACACCCTGAAACCTCTTCCCCACACAGTGAAACCCCTTCCCCACACACTGAAACCTCCTCACTACACACTGAATCCCCATCACCACACACTGAAACCCCTTCCCCACACACTGAAACCTCTTCCCACACACTGAAACCTCTTCGCCTCAGACTGAAACCCTTCCCCACACACTGAAACCTCATCCCCACACACTGAAACCTCTTCCACACACACTGAAACATCTTCCCCACACACTGAAACATCTTCCCCACACACTGAAACCTCTTCCCCACACACTGAATCCCCTTTACCACATACTGAAACCCATTCCCCACACACTGAAACCCATTCCCCACACACTGAAACCTCTTCCGCACACACTGAAACCCCTTTCCCGCTCGCTGAAACCTCTTCCCCACACACTGAATCCCCTTCACCACACATTGAAACCCCTTCCCCAAACACTGAAACCACTTCCCCACACACTGAAACCAATTCCTGACACACTGAAACCCATCCCCACACACAGAAATCCATTCCCACACACTGAAACCCTTCCCACACACTGAAACCTCTCCCCACACACTGAAACATCTTCCCCACACACTGAAACCTCTTCCCCACACACTGAAACCTCTTCCCCACACACTGAAACCCCTTTCCCGCACACTGAAAACTCTTCCCCACACACTGAATCCCCTTCACCACACACTGAAACCCCTTCCCCACACACAGAAACAACTTCCCCACACACTGAAACCCCTTCCCGACACACTGAAACCCATCCCCACACACAGAAACCCATTCCCCACACACTGTAACCCATCCCCACACACTGAAACCCTTCCCCACAGACTCAAACCTCTTCCCCACACACTGAAACCTCTACCCCACACACTGAAACCTCTTCCCCACACACTGAAACCCCTTCCCCGCACACTGAAACCTCTTCCCCACACACTGAATCCCCTTCACCACACACTGAAACCCCTTCCCCACACACTGAAACCACTTCCCCACACACTGAAGCCCCTTCCCGACACACTGAAACCCATCCCCACACAAAGAAACCCCTTCCGCACACACTGTAACCCATCCCCACACACTGAAACCCTTCCCCACACACTCAAACCTCTTCCCCACACACTGAAACCTCTTCCCCACACACTGAAACCCCTTCCCCGCAGACTCAAACCTCTTCCCCACACACTGAAGCCTCTTCCCCACACACTGAAACCTCTTCCCCACACACTGAAACCCCTTCCCCACACACTGAAACCACTTCCCCACACACTGAAACCTCTTCCCACACACTGAAACCTCTTCGCCACTGACTGAAACACTTCCCCACACACTGAAACCTCTTCCCCACACACTGAAACATCTTCCACACACTCTGAAACCTCTTCCCCACACACTGAAACCTCTTCCCCACACACTGAAACCCCTTCCCCACACACTGAAACCTCCTCACCACACACTGAATCCCCTTCAACACTCACTGAAACCCCTTCCCCACACACTGAAACCTCTTCCCACACACTGAAACCTCTTCGCCACAGACTGAAACCCTTCCCCACACACTGAAACCTCTTCCCCACACACTGAAACCTCTTCCACACACACAGAAACATCTTCCCCACACACTGAAACATCTTCCCCACACACTGAAACCTCTTCCCCACACACTGAATTCCCTTTACCACATACTGAAACCCATTCCCCACACACTGAAACCCATTCCCCACACACTGAAACCTCTTCCCCACACACTGAAACCCCTTTCCCGTTCGCTGAAACCTCTTCCCCACACACTGAAGCCTCTTCCCCACACACTGAAAACTCTACCCCACACACTGAAACCCCTTCCCCACACACTGAAACCACTTCCCCACACACTGAAACCTCTTCCCACACACTGAAACCTCTTCGCCACAGACTGAAACACTTCCCCACACACTGAAACCTCTTCCCCACACACTGAAACATCTTCCACACACTCTGAAACCTCTTCCCCACACACTGAAACCTCTTCCCCACACACTGAAACCCCTTCCCCACACACTGAAACCTCCTCACCACACACTGAATCCCCTTCACCACACACTGAAACCCCTTCCCCACACACTGAAACCTCTTCCCACACACTGAAACCTCTTCGCCACAAACTGAAACCCTTCCCCACACACTGAAACCTCTTCCCCACACACTGAAACCTCTTCCACACACACTGAAACATCTTCCCCACACACTGAAACATCTTCCCCACACACTGAAACCTCTTCCCCACACACTGAATCCCCTTTACCACATACTGAAACCCATTCCCCACACACTGAAACCCATTCCCCACACACTGAAACCTCTTCCCCACACACTGAAACCCCTTTCCCGTTCGCTGAAACCTCTTCCCCACACACTGAAACCTCTTCCCCAGACACTGAAACCCCTTTCCCGCACACTGAAAACTCTTCCCCACACACTGAATCCCCTTCACCACACACTGAAACCCCTTCCCCACACACTGAAACCACTTCCCCACACACTGAAACCCCTTCCCGACAAACTGAGACCCAACCCCACACACAGAAACCCCTTCCCCACACACAGTAAACCATCCCCACACACTGAAACCCTTCCCCACACACACAAACCTCTTCCCCACCCACTGAAACCTCTTCCCCACACACTGAAACCTCTTCCCCACACACTGAAACCCCTTCCCCGCACACTGAAACCTCTTCCCCACACACTGAATCCCCTTCACCACACACTGAAACCCCTTCCTCACACACTGAAACCACTTCCCCACACACTGAAACCCCTTCCCGACACACTGAAACCCATCCCTACACACTGAAACCCTTCCCCACACACTCAAACCTCTTCCCCACACACTGAAACCCCTTCCCCACACACTGAAACCACTTCCACACACACTGAAACCTCTTGCCACACACTGAAACCTCTTAGCCACAGACTGAAACACTTCCCCACAAACTGAAACCTCTTCCCCACACACTGAAGCATCTTCCACGCACTCTGAAACCTCTTCCTCACACCCTGAAACATCTTCCCCACACAGTGAAACCCCTTCCCCACACACTGAAACCTCCTCACCACAAACTGAATCCCCTTCACCACACACTGAAACCCCTTCCCCACACACTGAAACCTCTTCCCACACACTGAAACCTCTTCGTTACAGACTGAAACATCGTCCCCACACACTGAAACCTCTTCCCCACACACTGAAACCTCTTCCACACACACTGAAACATCTTCCCCACACACTGAAACCCATTCCCCACACACTGAAACCTCTTCTCCAAACACTGAAACCCCTTTCCCGTTCGCTGAAACCTCTTCCCCACACACTGAAACCTCTTCCCCAGACACTGAAACCCCTTTCCCGCACACTGAAACCCCTTCCCCGCACACTCAAACCTCTTCCCCACACACTGAAGCCTCTTCCCCACACACTGAAACCTCTTCCCCACACACTGAAACCCCTTCCCCACACACTGAAACCACTTCCCCACACACTGAAACCTCTTCCCACACACGGAAACCTCTTCGCCACACACTGAAACCTCTTCCCCACATACTGAAACATCTTCCACACACTCAGAAACCACTTCCCCACACACTGAAGCCCCTTCCCGACACACTGAAACCCATCCCCAGACAAAGAAACCCCTTCCGCACACACTGTAACCCATCCCCACACACAGAAACCCTTCCCCACACACTCAAACCTCTTCCCCACACACTGAAACCTCTTCCCCACACACTGAAACCCCTTCCCCGCAGACTCAAACCTCTTCCCCACACACTGAAGCCTCTTCCCCACACACTGAAACCTCTTCCCCACACACTGAAACCCCTTCCCCACACACTGAAACAACTTCCCCACACACTGAAACCTCTTCCCACACACTGAAACCTCTTCGCCACTGACTGAAACACTTCCCCACACACTGAAACCTCTTCCCCACACACTGAAACATCTTCCACACACTCTGAAACCTCTTCCCCACACACTGAAACCTCTTCCCCACACACTGAAACCCCTTCCCCACACACTGAAACCTCCTCACCACACACTGAATCCCCTTCACCACTCACTGAAACCCCTTCCCCACACACTGAAACCTCTTCCCACACACTGAAACCTCTTCGCCACAGACTGAAACCCTTCCCCACACACTGAAACCTCTTCCCCACACACTGAAACCTCTTCCACACACACAGAAACATCTTCCCCTCACACTGAAACATCTTCCCCACACACTGAAACCTCTTCCCCACACACTGAATTCCCTTTACCACATACTGAAACCCATTCCCCACACACTGAAACCCATTCCCCACACACTGAAACCTCTTCCCCACACACTGAAACCCCTTTCCCGTTCGCTGAAACCTCTTCCCCACACACTGAAGCCTCTTCCCCACACACTGAAACCTCTTCCCCACACACTGAAACCCCTTCCCCACACACTGAAACCACTTCCCCACACACTGAAACCTCTTCCCACACACTGAAACCTCTTCGCCACAGACTGAAACACTTCCCCACACACTGAAACCTCTTCCCCACACACTGAAACATCTTCCACACACTCTGAAACCTCTTCCCCACACACTGAAACCTCTTCCCCACACACTGAAACCCCTTCCCCACACACTGAAACCTCCTCACCACACACTGAATCCCCTTCACCACACACTGAAACCCCTTCCCCACACACTGAAACCTCTTCCCACACACTGAAACCTCTTCGCCACAAACTGAAACCCTTCCCCACACACTGAAACCTCTTCCCCACACACTGAAACCTCTTCCACACACACTGAAACATCTTCCCCACACACTGAAACATCTTCCCCACACACTGAAACCTCTTCCCCACACACTGAATCCCCTTTACCACATACTGAAACCCATTCCCCACACACTGAAACCCATTCCCCACACACTGAAACCTCTTCCCCACACACTGAAACCCCTTTCCCGTTCGCTGAAACCTCTTCCCCACACACTGAAACCTCTTCCCCAGACACTGAAACCCCTTTCCCGCACACTGAAAACTTCCCCACACACTGAATCCCCTTCACCACACACTGAAACCCCTTCCCCACACACTGAAACCACTTCCCCACACACTGAAACCCCTTCCCGACACACTGAGACCCAACCCCACACACAGAAACCCCTTCCCCACACACAGTAAACCATCCCCACACACTGAAACCCTTCCCCACACACACAAACCTCTTCCCCACCCACTGAAACCTCTTCCCCACACACTGAAACCTCTTCCCCACACACTGAAACCCCTTCCCCGCACACTGAAACCTCTTCCCCACACACTGAATCCCCTTCACCACACACTGAAACCCCTTCCCCACACACTGAAACCACTTCCCCACACACTGAAACCCCTTCCCGACACACTGAAACCCATCCCCAAACACAGAAACCCCTTCCGTACACACTGTAACCCATCCCTACACACTGAAACCCTTCCCCACACACTCAAACCTCTTCCCCACACACTGAAACCCCTTCCCCACACACTGAAACCACTTCCACACACACTGAAACCTCTTGCCACACACTGAAACCTCTTCGCCACAGACTGAAACACTTCCCCACAAACTGAAACCTCTTCCCCACACACTGAAGCATCTTCCACGCACTCTGAAACCTCTTCCCCACACCCTGAAACATCTTCCCCACACAGTGAAACCCCTTCCCCACACACTGAAACCTCCTCACCACAAACTGAATCCCCTTCACCACACACTGAAACCCCTTCCCCACACACTGAAACCTCTTCCCACACACTGAAACCTCTTCGTCACAGACTGAAACATCGTCCCCACACACTGAAACCTCTTCCCCACACACTGAAACCTCTTCCACACACACTGAAACATCTTCCCCACACACTGAAACCCATTCCCCACACACTGAAACCTCTTCTCCAAACACTGAAACCCCTTTCCCGTTCGCTGAAACCTCTTCCCCACACACTGAAACCTCTTCCCCAGACACTGAAACCCCTTTCCCGCACACTGAAACCCCTTCCCCGCACACTCAAACCTCTTCCCCACACACTGAAGCCTCTTCCCCACACACTGAAACCTCTTCCCCACACACTGAAACCCCTTCCCCACACACTGAAACCACTTCCCCACACACTGAAACCTCTTCCCACACACGGAAACCTCTTCGCCACACACTGAAACCTCTTCCCCACATACTGAAACATCTTCCACACACTCAGAAACCACTTCCCCACACACTGAAGCCCCTTCCCGACACACTGAAACCCATCCCCACACAAAGAAACCCCTTCCGCACACACTGTAACCCATCCCCACACACAGAAACCCTTCCCCACACACTCAAACCTCTTCCCCACACACTGAAACCTCTTCCCCACACACTGAAACCCCTTCCCCGCAGACTCAAACCTCTTCCCCACACACTGAAGCCTCTTCCCCACACACTGAAACCTCTTCCCCACACACTGAAACCCCTTCCCCACACACTGAAACCACTTCCCCACACACTGAAACCTCTTCCCACACACTGAAACCTCTTCGCCACTGACTGAAACACTTCCCCACACACTGAAGCCTCTTCCCCACACACTGAAACATCTTCCACACACTCTGAAACCTCTTCCCCACACACTGAAACCTCTTCCCCACACACTGAAACCCCTTCCCCACACACTGAAACCTCCTCACCACACACTGAATCCCCTTCACCACACACTGAAACCCCTTCCCCACACACTGAAACCTCTTCCCACACACTGAAACCTCTTCGCCACAGACTGAAACCCTTCCCCACACACTGAAACCTCTTCCCCACACACTGAAACCTCTTCCACACACACAGAAACATCTTCCCCACACACTGAAACATCTTCCCCACACACTGAAACCTCTTCCCCACACACTGAATTCCCTTTACCACATACTGAAACCCATTCCCCACACACTGAAACCCATTCCCCACACACTGAAACCTCTTCCCCACACACTGAAACCCCTTCCCCACACACTGAAACCACTTCCCCACACACTGAAACCTCTTCCCACACACGGAAACCTCTTCGCCACACACTGAAACCTCTTCCCCACATACTGAAACATCTTCCACACACTCAGAAACCACTTCCCCACACACTGAAGCCCCTTCCCGACACACTGAAACCCATCCCCACACAAAGAAACCCCTTCCGCACACACTGTAACCCATCCCCACACACAGAAACCCTTCCCCACACACTCAAACCTCTTCCCCACACACTGAAACCTCTTCCCCACACACTGAAACCCCTTCCCCGCAGACTCAAACCTCTTCCCCACACACTGAAGCCTCTTCCCCACACACTGAAACCTCTTCCCCACACACTGAAACCCCTTCCCCACACACTGAAACCACTTCCCCACACACTGAAACCTCTTCCCACACACTGAAACCTCTTCGCCACTGACTGAAACACTTCCCCACACACTGAAGCCTCTTCCCCACACACTGAAACATCTTCCACACACTCTGAAACCTCTTCCCCACACACTGAAACCTCTTCCCCACACACTGAAACCCCTTCCCCACACACTGAAACCTCCTCACCACACACTGAATCCCCTTCACCACACACTGAAACCCCTTCCCCACACACTGAAACCTCTTCCCACACACTGAAACCTCTTCGCCACAGACTGAAACCCTTCCCCACACACTGAAACCTCTTCCCCACACACTGAAACCTCTTCCACACACACAGAAACATCTTCCCCACACACTGAAACATCTTCCCCACACACTGAAACCTCTTCCCCACACACTGAATTCCCTTTACCACATACTGAAACCCATTCCCCACACACTGAAACCCATTCCCCACACACTGAAACCTCTTCCCCACACACTGAAACCCCTTTCCCGTTCGCTGAAACCTCTTCCCCACACACTGAAGCCTCTTCCCCACACACTGAAACCTCTTCCCCACACACTGAAACCCCTTCCCCACACACTGAAACCACTTCCCCACACACTGAAACCTCTTCCCACACACTGAAACCTCTTCGCCACAGACTGAAACACTTCCCCACACACTGAAACCTCTTCCCCACACACTGAAACATCTTCCACACACTCTGAAACCTCTTCCCCACACACTGAAACCTCTTCCCCACACACTGAAACCCCTTCCCCACACACTGAAACCTCCTCACCACACACTGAATCCCCTTCACCACACACTGAAACCCCTTCCCCACACACTGAAACCTCTTCCCACACACTGAAACGTCTTCGCCACAAACTGAAACCCTTCCCCACACACTGAAACCTCTTCCCCACACACTGAAACCTCTTCCACACACACTGAAACATCTTCCCCACACACTGAAACATCTTCCCCACACACTGAAACCTCTTCCCCACACACTGAATCCCCTTTACCACATACTGAAACCCATTCCCCACACACTGAAACCCATTCCCCACACACTGAAACCTCTTCCCCACACACTGAAACCCCTTTCCCGTTCGCTGAAACCTCTTCCCCACACACTGAAACCTCTTCCCCAGACACTGAAACCCCTTTCCCGCACACTGAAAACTCTTCCCCACACACTGAATCCCCTTCACCACACACTGAAACCCCTTCCCCACACACTGAAACCACTTCCCCACACACTGAAACCTCCTCACCACACACTGAATCCCCTTCACCACACACTGAAACCACTTCCCCACACACTGAAACCTCTTCCCACACACGGAAACCTCTTCGCCACACACTGAAACCTCTTCCCCACATACTGAAACATCTTCCACACACTCAGAAACCACTTCCCCACACACTGAAGCCCCTTCCCGACACACTGAAACCCATCCCCACACAAAGAAACCCCTTCCGCACACACTGTAACCCATCCCCACACACAGAAACCCTTCCCCACACACTCAAACCTCTTCCCCACACACTGAAACCTCTTCCCCACACACTGAAACCCCTTCCCCGCAGACTCAAACCTCTTCCCCACACACTGAAGCCTCTTCCCCACACACTGAAACCTCTTCCCCACACACTGAAACCCCTTCCCCACACACTGAAACCACTTCCCCACACACTGAAACCTCTTCCCACACACTGAAACCTCTTCGCCACTGACTGAAACACTTCCCCACACACTGAAGCCTCTTCCCCACACACTGAAACATCTTCCACACACTCTGAAACCTCTTCCCCACACACTGAAACCTCTGCCCCACACACTGAAACCCCTTCCCCACACACTGAAACCTCCTCACCACACACTGAATCCCCTTTACCACACACTGAAACCCCTTCCCCACACACTGAAACCTCTTCCCACACACTGAAACCTCTTCGCCACAGACTGAAACCCTTCCCCACACACTGAAACCTCTTCCCCACACACTGAAACCTCTTCCACACACACAGAAACATCTTCCCCACACACTGAAACATCTTCCCCACACACTGAAACCTCTTCCCCACACACTGAATTCCCTTTACCACATACTGAAACCCATTCCCCACACACTGAAACCCATTCCCCACACACTGAAACCTCTTCCCCACACACTGAAACCCCTTTCCCGTTCGCTGAAACCTCTTCCCCACACACTGAAGCCTCTTCCCCACACACTGAAACCTCTTCCCCACACACTGAAACCCCTTCCCCACACACTGAAACCACTTCCCCACACACTGAAACCTCTTCCCACACACTGAAACCTCTTCGCCACAGACTGAAACACTTCCCCACACACTGAAACCTCTTCCCCACACACTGAAACATCTTCCACACACTCTGAAACCTCTTCCCCACACACTGAAACCTCTTCCCCACACACTGAAACCCCTTCCCCACACACTGAAACCTCCTCACCACACACTGAATCCCCTTCACCACACACTGAAACCCCTTCCCCACACACTGAAACCTCTTCCCACACACTGAAACGTCTTCGCCACAAACTGAAACCCTTCCCCACACACTGAAACCTCTTCCCCACACACTGAAACCTCTTCCACACACACTGAAACATCTTCCCCACACACTGAAACATCTTCCCCACACACTGAAACCTCTTCCCCACACACTGAATCCCCTTTACCACATACTGAAACCCATTCCCCACACACTGAAACCCATTCCCCACACACTGAAACCTCTTCCCCACACACTGAAACCCCTTTCCCGTTCGCTGAAACCTCTTCCCCACACACTGAAACCTCTTCCCCAGACACTGAAACCCCTTTCCCGCACACTGAAAACTCTTCCCCACACACTGAATCCCCTTCACCACACACTGAAACCCCTTCCCCACACACTGAAACCACTTCCCCACACACTGAAACCCCTTCCCGACACACTGAGACCCAACCCCACACACAGAAACCCCTTCCCCACACACAGTAAACCATCCCCACACACTGAAACCCTTCCCCACACACACAAACCTCTTCCCCACCCACTGAAACCTCTTCCCCACACACTGAAACCTCTTCCCCACACACTGAAACCCCTTCCCCGCACACTGAAACCTCTTCCCCACACACTGAATCCCCTTCACCACACACTGAAACCCCTTCCCCACACACTGAAACCACTTCCCCACACACTGAAACCCCTTCCCGACACACTGAAACCCATCCCCAAACACAGAAACCCCTTCCGTACACACTGTAACCCATCCCTACACACTGAAACCCTTCCCCACACACTCAAACCTCTTCCCCACACACTGAAACCCCTTCCCCACACACTGAAACCACTTCCACACACACTGAAACCTCTTGCCACACACTGAAACCTCTTCGCCACAGACTGAAACACTTCCCCACAAACTGAAACCTCTTCCCCACACACTGAAGCATCTTCCACGCACTCTGAAACCTCTTCCCCACACCCTGAAACATCTTCCCCACACAGTGAAACCCCTTCCCCACACACTGAAACCTCCTCACCACAAACTGAATCCCCTTCACCACACACTGAAACCCCTTCCCCACACACTGAAACCTCTTCCCACACACTGAAACCTCTTCGTCACAGACTGAAACATCGTCCCCACACACTGAAACCTCTTCCCCACACACTGAAACCTCTTCCACACACACTGAAACATCTTCCCCACACACTGAAACCCATTCCCCACACACTGAAACCTCTTCTCCAAACACTGAAACCCCTTTCCCGTTCGCTGAAACCTCTTCCCCACACACTGAAACCTCTTCCCCAGACACTGAAACCCCTTTCCCGCACACTGAAACCCCTTCCCCGCACACTCAAACCTCTTCCCCACAAACTGAAGCCTCTTCCCCACACACTGAAACCTCTTCCCCACACACTGAAACCCCTTCCCCACACACTGAAACCACTTCCCCACACACTGAAACCTCTTCCCACACACGGAAACCTCTTCGCCACACACTGAAACATCTTCCACACACACTGAAACACATCCCCACACACTGAAACCCCTTCCCCACACACTGAAACCACTTCCCCACACACTGAAACCTCTTCCCACACACGGAAACCTCTTCCCCACACACTGAAACATCTTCCACACACTCAGAAACCTCTTCCCCACACACTGAAACCTCTTCCCCACACACTGAAACCCCTTCCCCACACACTAAAACCTCCTCACCACACACTGAATCCCCTTCACCACACACTGAAACCTCTTCCCCACACACTGAAACCCCTTCCCCACACACTAAAACCTCCTCACCACACACTGAATCCCCTTCACCACACACTGAAACCCCTTCCCCACACACTGAAACCTCTTCCCACACACTGAAACCTCTTCGCCACAGACTGAAACCCTTCCCCACACACTGAAACCTCTTCCCCACACACTGAAACCTCTTCCACACACACTGAAACATCTTCCCCACACACCGAAACATCTTCCCCACACACTGAAACCTCTTCCCCACACACTGAATCCCCTTCACCACATACTGAAACCAATTCCCCACACACTGAAACCCCTTCCCCACACACTGAAACCACTTCCTCACACACTGAAACCCCTTTCCCGTTCGCTGAAACCTCTTCCCCACACACTGAAACCTCTTCCCCAGACACTGAAACCCCTTTCCCGCACACTGAAAACTCTTCCCCACACACTGAATCCCCTTCACCACACACTGAAACCCCTTCCCCACACACTGAAACCACTTCCTCACACACTGAAACCTCTTCCCCACACACTGAAACCTCTTCCCCACACACTGAAACATTTCCCACACACTGAAACCTCTTCGCCACAGACTGAAACCCTTCCCCACACACTGAAACCTCTTCCCCACACACTGGAACCTCTTGCACACACACTGAAACATCTTCCCCACACACCGAAACATCTTCCCCACACACTGAAACCTCTTCCCCACACACTGAATCCCCTTTACCACATACTGAAACCCATTCCCCACACACTGAAACCCATTCCCCACACACTGAAACCGCTTCCCCACACACTGAAACCTCTTCCCCAGACACTGAAACCCCTTTCCCGCACACTGAAAACTCTTCCCCACACACTGAATCCCCTTCACCACACACTGAAACCCCTTCCCCACACACTGAAACCACTTCCCCACACACTGAAACCCCTTCCCGACACACTGAGACCCATCCCCACACACAGAAACCCCTTCCTCACACACTGTAAACCATCCCCACACACTGAAACCCTTTTCCACACACTCAAACCTCTTCCCCACCCACTGAAACCTCTTCCCCACACACTGAAACCTCTTCCCCACACACTGAAACCCCTTCCCCGCACACTGAAACCTCTTCCCCACACACTGAATCCCCTTCAACACACACTGAAACCCCTTCCCTACACACTGAAACCACTTCCCCACACTCTGAAACCCCTTCCCGACACACTGAAACCCATCCCCACACACAGAAACCCCTTCCGCACACACTGTAACCCATCCCCACACACTGAAACCCTTCCCCACACACTCAAACCTCTTCCCCACACACTGAAACCTCTTCCCCACACACTGAAACCTCTTCCCCACACACTGAAACCCCTTCCCCGCACACTTAAACCTCTTCCCCACACACTGAAACCTCTTCCCCACACACTGAAAACTCTTCCCCACACACTGAAACCCCTTCCCCACACACTGAAACCACTTCCCCACACACTGAAACCTCTTCCCACACACTGAAACCTCTTCGCCACAGACTGAAACACTTCCTCACACACTGAAACCTCTTCCCCGCACACTGAAACATCTTCCACGCACTCTGAAACCTGTTCCCTACTCCCTGAAACCTCTTCCCCACACAGTGAAACCCCTTCCCCACACACTGAAACCTCCTCACCACACACTGAATCCCCTTCACCACACACTGAAACCCCTTCCCCACACACTGAAACCTCTTCCCACACACTGAAACCTCTTCGCCACAGACTGAAACCTCATCCCCACACACTGAAACCTCTTCCACACACACTGAAACCTCTTCCACACACACTGAAACATCTTCCCCACACACTGAAACATCTTCCCCATACACTGAAACCTCTTCCCCACACACTGAATTCCCTTTACCACATACTGAAACCCATTCCCCACACACTGAAACCCATTCCCCACACACTGAAACCTCTTCCCCACACACTGAAACCCCATTCCCGTTCGCTGAAACCTCTTCCCCACACACTGAAACCTCTTCACAGACACTGAAACCCCTTTCCCGCACACTGAAAACTCTTCCCCACACACTGAGTCCCCTTCACCACACACTGAAATCCCTTCCCCACACACTGAAACCACTTCCCCACACACTGAAACCCCTTCCCGACACACTGAGACCCATCCCCACACACAGAAACCCCTTCCCCACACACTGTAAACCATCCCCACACACTGAAACCCTTCCCCACACACTCAAACCTCTTCCCCACCCACTGAAACCTCTTCCCCACACACTGAAACCTCTTCCCCACACACTGAAACCCCTTCCCCGCACACTGAAACCTCTTCCCCACACACTGAATCCCCTTCACCACACACTGAAACCCCTTCCCCACACACTGAAACCACTTCCCCACACACTGAAACCGCTTCCCGACACACTGAAACCCATCCCCACACACAGAAACCCCTTCTGTACACACGGTAACCCATCCCCACACACTGAAACCCTTCCCCACACACTCAAACCTCTTCCCCACACACTGAAACCCCTTCCCCAAACACTGAAACCACTTCCCCACACACTAAAACCTCTTCCCACACACTGAAACCTCTTCGCCACAGACTGAAACACTTCCCCACACACTGAAACCTCTTCCCCACACACTGAAACATCTTCCACGCACTCTGAAACCTCTTCCCCACACCGTGAAACATCTTCCCCACACAGTGAAACCCCTTCCCCACACACTGAAACCTCCTCACCACAAACTGAATCCCCTTCACCACACACTGAAACCCCTTCCCCACACACTGAAAACTCTTCCCACACAGTGAAACCTCATCGCCACTGATTGAAACCCTTCCCCACACACTGAAACCTCTTCCCCACACACTGAAACCTCTTCCACACACACTGAAACATCTTCCCCACACACTGAAACATCTTCCCCACACACTGAAACCTCTTCCCCACACACTGAATCCCCTTTACCACATACTGAAACCCATTCCCCACACACTGAAACCCATTCCCCACACACTGAAACCTCTTCCCCACACACTGAAACCCCTTTCCCGTTCGCTGAAACCTTTTCCCCACACACTGAAACCTCTTCCCCAGACACTGAAACCCCTGTCCCACACACTGAAACCACTTCCCCACACACTGAAACCCCTTCCCGACACACTGAGACCCATCCCCACACACAGAAACCCCTTCCCCACACACTGTAAACCATCCCCACACACTGAAACCCTTCCACACACACTCAAACCTCTTCCCCACCCACTGTAACCTCTTCCCCACACACTGAAACCTCTTCCCCACACACTGAAACCCCTTCCCCGCTCACTGAAACCTCTTCCCCACACACTGAATCCCCTTCACCACACACAGAAACCCCTTCCGCACACACTGAAACCACTTCCCCACACACTGAAACCCCTTCCCGACACACTGAAACCCATCCCCACACAGAGAAACCCCTTCCGTACACACTGTAACCCATCCCCACACACTGAAACCCTTCCCCACACACTCAAACCTCTTGCCCACACACTGAAACCTCTTCCCCACACACTGAAACCTCTTCCCCACACACTGAAACCCATTCCCCGCACACTCAAACCTCTTCCCCACACACTGAAACCTCTTCCCCACACACTGAAACCTCTTCCCCACACACTGAAACACCTTCCCCACACACTGAAACCACTTCCCCACACACTGAAACCTCTTCCCACTCACTGAAACCTCTTCGCCACAGACTGAAACACTTCCCCACACACTGAAACCTCTTCCCCACACAGTGAAACAACTTCCATGCACTCTGAAACCTCTTCCCCACTCCCTGAAACCTCTTCCCCACACAGTGAAACCCCTTCCCCACACACTGAAACCTCCTCACCACACACTGAATCCCCTTCACCACACACTGAAACCCCTTCCCCACACACTGAAACCTCTTCCCACACACTGAAACCTCTTCGCCACAGACTGAAACCCTTCCCCACACACTGAAACCTCTTCCCCACACACTGAAACCTCTTCCACACACACTGAAACATCTTCCCCACACACTGAAACATCTTCCACACACACTGAAACTCTTGCCCACACACAGAAACCCCTTCTGTACACACGGTAACCCATCCCCACACACTGAAACCCTTCCCCACACACTCAAACCTCTTCCCCACACACTGAAACCCCTTCCCCAAACACTGAAACCACTTCCCCACACACTAAAACATCTTCCCACACACTGAAACCTCTTCGCCACAGACTGAAACACTTCCCCACACACTGAAACCTCTTCCCCACACACTGAAACATCTTCCACGCACTCTGAAACCTCTTCCCCACACCGTGAAACATCTTCCCCACACAGTGAAACCCCTTCCCCACACACTGAAACCTCCTCACCACAAACTGAATCCCCTTCACCACACACTGAAACCCCTTCCCCACACACTGAAAACTCTTCCCACACAGTGAAACCTCATCGCCACTGATTGAAACCCTTCCCCACACACTGAAACCTCTTCCCCACACACTGAAACCTCTTCCACACACACTGAAACATCTTCCCCACACACTGAAACATCTTCCCCACACACTGAAACCTCTTCCCCACACACTGAATCCCCTTTACCACATACTGAAACCCATTCCCCACACACTGAAACCCATTCCCCACACACTGAATCCTCTTCCCCACACACTGAAACCCCTTTCCCGTTCGCTGAAACCTTTTCCCCACACACTGAAACCTCTTCCCCAGACACTGAAACCCCTGTCCCGCACACTGAAAACTCTTCCCTACACACTGAATCCCCTTCACCACACACTGAAACCCCTTCCCCACACACTGAAACCACTTCCCCACACACTGAAACCCCTTCCCGACACACTGAGACCCATCCCCACACACAGAAACCCCTTCCCCACACACTGTAAACCATCCCCACACACTGAAACCCTTCCCCACACACTCAAACCTCTTCCCCACCCACTGTAACCTCTTCCCCACACACTGAAACCTCTTCCCCACACACTGAAACCCCTTCCCCGCTCACTGAAACCTCTTCCCCACACACTGAATCCCCTTCACCACACACAGAAACCCCTTCCGCACACACTGAAACCACTTCCCCACACACTGAAACCCCTTCCCGACACACTGAAACCCATCCCCACACAGAGAAACCCCTTCCGTACACACTGTAACCCATCCCCACACACTGAAACCCTTCCCCACACACTCAAACCTCTTGCCCACACACTGAAACCTCTTCCCCACACACTGAAACCTCTTCCCCACACACTGAAACCCATTCCCCGCACACTCAAACCTCTTCCCCACACACTGAAACCTCTTCCCCACACACTGAAACCTCTTCCCCACACACTGAAACACCTTCCCCACACACTGAAACCACTTCCCCACACACTGAAACCTCTTCCCACTCACTGAAACCTCTTCGCCACAGACTGAAACACTTCCCCACACACTGAAACCTCTTCCCCACACAGTGAAACAACTTCCATGCACTCTGAAACCTCTTCCCCACTCCCTGAAACCTCTTCCCCACACAGTGAAACCCCTTCCCCACACACTGAAACCTCCTCACCACACACTGAAACCCCTTCCCCACACACTGAAACCCCTTCCCCACACACTGAAACCTCTTCCCACACACTGAAACCTCTTCGCCACAGACTGAAACCCTTCCCCACACACTGAAACCTCTTCCCCACACACTGAAACCTCTTCCACACACACTGAAACATCTTCCCCACACACTGAAACATCTTCCACACACACTGAAACTCTTGCCCACACACTGAATCCCCTTTACCACATACTGAAACCCATTCCCCACACACTGAAACCCATTCCCCACACACTGAAACCTCTTCCCCACACACTGAAACCCCTTTCCCGCTCGCTGAAACCTCTTCCGCACACACTGAATCCCATTCAGCACACATTGAAACCCCTTCCCCACACAATGAAACCCCTTCCTGACACACTGTAACCCATCCCCAAACTCTGAAAGACTTTCCCACACACTGAAACCTCTTCCCCACACACTGAAACCTCTTCGCTACAGACTGAAACCATTCCCCACACACTGAAACCTCTACCCCACACACTGAAACCGCTTCCCCACGCACAGAACCCTCTTCCACACACACTGAAACCTCTTCCCCACACACTGAAACCTCTTCCCCACACACTGAAACCCCTTCCCCGCACACTGAAACCTCTTCCCCACACACTGAAACATCTTCCCCACACACTGAAACACCTTCCCCACACACTGAAACCCATCCCCACACACGGAATGCTCTTCCCCACACACTGTAACCCATCCCCAAACTCTGAAACACTTTCCCACACACTGAAACCTCTTCGCCACAGACAGAAACCATTCCCCACACACTGAAACCTCTTCCGCACACACTGAAACCTCTTCCACACACACTGAAACCTCTTCCCCACACACTGAAACCTCTTCCCCACATACTGAAACCACTTCCCCACACACTGAAACCACTTCCCACACACTGAAACCTCTTCGCCACAGACTGAAACACTTCCCCACACACTGAAACCTCTTCCCCACAAACTGAAACATTTTCCACGCACTCTGAAACCTCTTCCCCACACCCTGAAACCTCTTCCCCACACAGTGAATCCCCTTCCCCACACACTGAAACCTCCTCACCACACACTGAATCCCCTTCACCACACACTGAAACCCCTTCCCCACACACTGAAACCTCTTCCCACACACTGAAACCTCTTCACCACAGACTGAAACCCTTCCCCACACACTGAAACCTCTTCCCCACACACTGAAACCTCTTCCACACACACTGAAACATCTTCCCCACACACTGAAACATCTTCCCCACACACTGAAACCTCTTCCCCACACACTGAATCCCCTTTACCACATACTGAAACCCATTCCCCAAACACTGAAACACATTCCCCACACACTGAAACCTCTTCCCCACACACTGAAACCCCTTTCCCGCTCGCTGAAACCTCTTCCCCACACACTGAATCCCCTTCACCACACATTGAAACCCCTTCCCCACACTCTGAAGCCACTTCCCCACACAATGAAACACCTTCCTGACACACTGAAACCCATCCCCACACATTAACCCCTTCCCCACACACTGTAACCCATCCCCACACACTGAAACCCTTCCCCACACACTGATACCTCTTCCCCACACACTGAAACCTCTTCCACACACACTGAAACCTCTTCCCCACACACTGAAACCCCTTCCCCACACACTGAAACCCCTTCCCCATACACTGAAACCTCTTCCCCACAAACTGAAACCCCTTCCCCACAGACTGAAACCACTTCCCCTCACACTGAAATCAATCCCCAGACACAGAAACCCTTCCCCACAAACTGAAACCCTTCCCCACACACTGAAACCTCTTCGCCAAAGACTGAAACCATTCCCCACATACTGAAACCCCTTCCCCACACACTGAAACCTCATCCACACATAATAAAACCTCTTCCCCACATACTGAAACCCCTTCCCCACACACTGAAACCTCTTTCACACACACTGAAACCCTTCCCCACAGACTGAAACCTCCTCCCCACACGCTGAAACCTCTTATCCACACGAAGAAACCTCTTCCCCAAACAATGAAACCTCTTCCCCACACACAGAAACCTCTTCCCCACAGACTGAAACCTGTTCCCCCAAACACTGAAACCCACCCCCACACACTGAAACCCCTTCCCCACACACTGAAACTCATTCCCCCCACACACTGAAACCCATTCCACACACACTGATACCCATCCCCACAGACTGAAACCTCTTCCCCACACAGTGAAACCCATCGCCACACACTGAAAACTCTTCCTCACACTCTGAAACCTCTTCCCGACGCACTGAAACCACTTCTCCACAGACAGAAACCCCTTCCCCACACACTGAAACCCATCCCCACACACTGAAACCTCTTCCCTACACACTGAAACACCTTCCCCACACACTGAAACCCCTACCTCACACACTGATACGGATCCCCACAAACTGAAACCTCTTCCCCACACACTGAAACCCATTCCCCACACACTGAAACCCATTCCCACACACTGAAACCCATCCCCACACACTGAAACCTCATCCCCACACACTGAAATCCCTTCCCTACACACTGAAACCCCTTCCCCACACACTGAAACCCATCCCCACACACGGAATGCTCTTCCCCACACACTGAAACCCATCCCCAAACTCTGAAAGACATTCCCACACACTGAAACCTCTTCCCCACACACTGAAACCTCATCGCTACAGACTGAAACCATTCCCCACACACTGAAACCTCTACCCAACACACTGAAACCGCTTCCCCACCCACAGAAACCTCTTCCACACACACTGAAACCTCTTCCCCACACACTGAAACCTCTTCCCCACACACTGAAACCTCTTCCCCACACACTGAATCCCCTTTACCACTCACTGAAACCCCTTCCCCACACACTGAAACCACTTCCCCTAACACTGAAACCTCTTCCCCACACACCGAAACACCTTCCCCACACACCAAAACCCATCCCCACACACAGCAACCCCTTCCCCACACACTGAAACCCATCCCCACACACTGCAACCCTTCCCCACACACTGAAACATCTTCCCCACAGACTGAAACCTCTTCCCCACACAGTGAAACCCATCGCCACACACTGAAAACTCTTCCTCACACTCTGAAACCTCTTCCCGACGCACTGAAACCACTTCTCCACAGACAGAAACCCCTTCCCCACACACTGAAACCCATCCCCACACACTGAAACCCATTCCACACACACTGATACCCATCCCCACAGACTGAAACCTCTTCCCCACACAGTGAAACCCATCGCCACACACTGAAAACTCTTCCTCACACTCTGAAACCTCTTCCCGACGCACTGAAACCACTTCTCCACAGACAGAAACCCCTTCCCCACACACTGAAACCCATCCCCACACACTGAAACCTCTTCCCTACACACTGAAACACCTTCCCCACACACTGAAACCCCTACCTCACACACTGATACGGATCCCCACAAACTGAAACCTCTTCCCCACACACTGAAACCCCTTCCCCACAAACTGAAACCCATTCCCACACACTGAAACCCATCCCCACACACTGAAACCTCATCCCCACTCCCTGAAATCCCTTCCCTACACACTGAAACCCCTTCCCCACACACTGAAACCCATCCCCACACACGGAATGCTCTTCCCCACACACTGAAACCCATCCCCAAACTCTGAAAGACTTTCCCACACACTGAAACCTCTTCCCCACACACTGAAACCTCATCGTTACAGACTGAAACCATTCCCCACACACTGAAACCTCTACCCAACACACTGAAACCGCTTCCCCACGCACAGAAACCTCTTCCACACACACTGAAACCGCTTCCCCACACACTGAAACCCCTTCCCCGCACACTGAAACCTCTTCCCCACACACTGAATCCCCTTTACCACTCACTGAAACCCCTTCCCCACACACTGAAACCACTTCCCCAAACACTGAAACCTCTTCCCCACACACCGAAACACCTTCCCCACACACCAAAACCCATCCCCACACACAGCAACCCCTTCCCCACACACTGAAACCCATCCCCACACACTGCAACCCTTCCCCACACACTGAAACATCTTCCCCACACACTGAAACACCTTCCCCACACACTGAAACCCATCCCCACACACGGAATGCTCTTCCCCACACACTGAAACCCATCCCCAAACTCTGAAACACTTTCCCACACACTGAAACCTCTTCGCCACAGACTGAAACCCTTCCCCACACACTGAAACCTCTTCCCCACACACTGAAACCTCTTCCACACACACTGAAACCTCTTCCCCACACACTGAAACCTCTTCCCCACATACTGAAACCCCTTCCATACACACTGAAACCTCTTCCCCACACATTGAATCCCCTTTACCACACACTGAAACCCCTTCATCACACACTGAAACCCCTTCCCTACACAGTGAAACCCCTTCCCTACACACTGAAACCTCATCCCCACACACTGAAACCCTTCCCCACACACTGAAACCCATCCCCACACACAGAAACCTCTTCCCCACCCACTGTAACCCATCCCCACACACTGAAACATCTTCCCCACACACTGAAACCTCTTCCCCACACACTGAAACCTCTTCCCCAGACACTGAAACCCCTTTCCCGCACACTGAAAACTCTTCCCCACACACTGAATCCCCTTCACCACACACTGAAACCCCTTCCCCACACACTGAAACAACTTCCCCACAGACTGAAACCCCTTCCCGACACACGGAAACCCATCCCCACACACAGAAACCCCTTTCCCACACACTGTAACCCATCCCCACACACTGAAACCTTCCCCACACACTCAAACCTCTTCCCCACACACTGAAACCTCTTCCCCACACACTGGAACCTCATCCCCACACACTGAAACCCCTTCCCCGCACACTGAAACCTCTTCCCCACACACTGAATCCCCTTCACCACACACTGAAACCCCTTCCCCACACACTGAAACCACTTCCCCACACACTGAAATCCCATCCCGACACACTGAAACCCATCCCCACACACAGAAACCCCTTCCGCACACGCTGTAACCCATCCCCACACACTGAAACCCTTCCCCACACACTCAAACCTCTTCCCCACACACTGAAACCTCTTCCCCACACACTGAAACCTCTTCCCCACACACTGAAACCGCTTCCCCGCACACTCAAACCTCTTCCCCACACACTGAAACCTCTTCCCCACACACTGAAACCTCTTCCCCACACACTGAAACCCCTTCCCAGCACACTGAAACCTCTTCCCCACACACTGAATCCCCTTTACCACTCACTGAAACCCCTTCCCCACACACTGAAACCACTTCCCCAAACACTGAAACCTCTTCCCCACACACCGAAACACCTTCCCCACACACCAAAACCCATCCCCACACACAGCAACCCCTTCCCCACACACTGAAACCCATCCCCACACACTGCAACCCTTCCCCACACACTGAAACATCTTCCCCACACACTGAAACACCTTCCCCACACACTGAAACCCCTCCCCACACACGGAATGCTCTTCCCCACACACTGAAACCCATCCCCAAACTCTGAAACACTTTCCCACACACTGAAACCTCTTCGCCACAGACTGAAACCCTTCCCCACACACTGAAACCTCTTCCCCTCACACTGAAACCTCTTCCACACACACTGAAACCTCTTCCCCACACACTGAAACCTCTTCCCCACATACTGAAACCCCTTCCATACACACTGAAACCTCTTCCCCACACATTGAATCCCCTTTACCACACACTGAAACCCCTTCATCACACACTGAAACCCCTTCCCTACACAGTGAAACCCCTTCCCTACACACTGAAACCTCATCCCCACACACTGAAACCCTTCCCCACACACTGAAACCCATCCCCACACACAGAAACCTCTTCCCCACCCACTGTAACCCATCCCCACACACTGAAACATCTTCCCCACACACTGAAACCTCTTCCCCACACACTGAAACCTCTTCCCCAGACACTGAAACCCCTTTCCCGCACACTGAAAACTCTTCCCCACACACTGAATCCCCTTCACCACACACTGAAACCCCTTCCCCACACACTGAAACAACTTCCCCACAGACTGAAACCCCTTCCCGACACACGGAAACCCATCCCCACACACAGAAACCCCTTTCCTACACACTGTAACCCATCCCCACACACTGAAACCCTTCCCCACACACTCAAACCTCTTCCCCACACACTGAAACCTCTTCCCCACACACTGGAACCTCATCCCCACACACTGAAACCCCTTCCCCGCACACTGAAACCTCTTCCCCACACACTGAATCCCCTTCACCACACACTGAAACCCCTTCCCCACACACTGAAACCACTTCCCCACACACTGAAATCCCATCCCGACACACTGAAACCCATCCCCACACACAGAAACCCCTTCCGCACACGCTGTAACCCATCCCCACACACTGAAACCCTTCCCCACACACTCAAACCTCTTCCCCACACACTGAAACCTCTTCCCCACACACTGAAACCTCTTCCCCACACACTGAAACCCCTTCCCCGCACACTCAAACCTCTTCCCCACACACTGAAACCTCTTCCCCACACACTGAAACCTCTTCCCCACACACTGAAACCCCTTCCCCACACACTGAAACACTTCCCCACACACTGAAACCTCTTCCCCACACACTGAAACATCTTCCACACACTCTGAAACCTCTTCCCCACACACTGAAACCTCTTCCCCACACACTGAAACCCCTTCCCCACACACTGAAACCTCCTCACCACACACTGAATCCCCTTCACCACACACTGAAACCCCTTCCCCACACACTGAAACCTCTTCCCACACACTGACACCTCTTCCCCACACACTGAAACCTCTTCCACACACACTGAAACATCTTCCCCACACACTGAAACATCTTCCCCACACACTGAAACCTCTTCCCCACACACTGAATCCCCTTTACCACATACTGAAACCCATTCCCCACACACTGAAACCCATTCCCCACACACTGAAACCTCTTCCCCACACACTGAAACCCCTTTCCCGATCGCTGAAACCTCTTCCCCACACACTGAAACCTCTTCCCCAGACACTGAAACCCCTTTCCCGCACACTGAAAACTCTTTCCCACACACTGAATCCCCTTCACCACACACTGAAACCCCTTCCCCACACACTGAAACCACTTCGCAACACACTGAAACCCCTTCCTGACACACTGAGACCCATCCCCACACACAGAAACCCCTTCCGCACACACTGTAAACCATCCCCACACACTGAAACCCTTCCCCACACTCTCAAACCTCTTCCCCACCCACTGAAACCTCTTCCCCACACACTGAAACCTCTTCCCCACACACTGAAACCCCTTTCCCGCACACTGAAAACTCTTTCCCACACACTGAATCCCCTTCACCACACACTGAAACCCCTTCCCCACACACTGAAGCCACTTCCCCACACACTGAAACCCCTTCCCGACACACTGAAACCCATCCCCACACACAGAAACCCCTTCCGCACACACTGTAACCCATCCCCACACACTGAAACCCTTCCCCACACATTCAAACCTCTTCCCCACACACTGAAACCTCTTCCGCACACACTGAAACCTCTTCCCCACACACTGAAACCCCTTCACAGCACACTCAAACCTCTTCCCCACACACTGAAACCTCTTCCCCACACACTGAAACCTCTTCCCCACACACTGAAACCCCTTCCCCGCACACTGAAACCACTTCCCCACACACTGAAACCTCTTCCCACACACTGAAACCTCTTCCCCACACACTGAAACCCCTTTCCCGCTCGCTGAAACCTCTTCCCCACACACTGAATCCCCTTCACCACACACTGAAAGACATCCCCACACATTGAAACCCTTTCCCACACACTCAAACACATCCCCACACAGTGAAACCCCTTCCCCACACACTGAAACATCTTCCCCACAAACTGAAACACCTTCCACACACAGTGGAACCCCTCCCCACCCACTGAAACCCCTTCCCCACACACTGAAACACATCCCCACACACTGAAACCCAATCCCCACACACTGAAACACCTTCCACACATACTGAAACACCTTCCCCACAAACTGAAACCCCGTCCCCACACACTGAAACCCCTACCGCACACACTGAAACCCCTTCCGCACACACTGAAACACCTTCCCCACACACTGAAACCCCTTCCCCACACACTGAAACCGCTTCCGCACATACTGAAACACCTTCCCCACGCACTGAAACCCATTCCCCCACACTGAAACCCCTTCCTCACACAGTGAAACCCTTCCCCAAACACTGAAACCCATTCCCCACACACTGACACCCCTTCTTCACACACTGAAACACATCCCCACACACTGAAAACCCTTTCCCCACACACTGAAAAACCTTCCCCTCAGATTGAAACCCTTTCCCACACTCTGAAACCTCTTCCCCACATACTGAAACCCCTTATCCACACACTGAAACCCCTTCCCCACACAATGAAACCTCTTCCCCACACACTGAAACCTCTTCCCAATGACTGAAACCCATTCCCCACACACTGAAACACATCCCCAAACACTGAAACCCATCCCCACACACAGAAACCTCTTCCCCACCCACTGTAACCCATCCCCACACACTGAAACATCTTCCCCACACACTGAAACCTCTTCCCCACACACTGAAACCTCTTCCCCAGACACCGAAACCCCTTTCCCGCACACTGAAAACTCTTCCCCACACACTGAATCCCCTTCACCACACACTGAAACCCCTTCCCCACACACTGAAACAACTTCCCCACAGACTGAAACCCCTTCCCGACACACGGAAACCCATCCCCACACACAGAAACCCCTTCCCCACACACTGTAACCCATCCCCACACACTGAAACCCTTCCCCACACACTCAAACCTCTTCCCCACACACTGAAACCTCTTCCCCACACACTGGAACCTCATCCCCACACACTGAAACCCCTTCCCCGCACACTGGAACCTCTTCCCCACACACTGAATCCCCTTCACCACTCACTGAAACCCCTTCCCCACACACTGAAACCACTTCCCCACACACTGAAACCCCATCCCGACACACTGAAACCCATGCCCACACACAGAAACCCCTTCCGCACACGCTGTAACCCATCCCCACACACTGAAACCCTTCCCCACACACTCAATCCTCTTCCCCACACACTGAAACCTCTTCCCCACACACTGAAACCTCTTCCCCACACACTGAAACCCCTTCCCCGCACACTCAAACCTCTTCCCCACACACTGAAACCTCTTCACCACACACTGAAACCTCTTCCCCACACACTGAAACCCCTTCCCCACACACTGAACCACTTCCCCACACACTGTAACCTCTTCCCCACACACTGAAACATCTTCCACACACTCTGAAACCTCTTCCCCACACACTGAAACCTCTTCCCCACACACTGAAACCCCTTCCCCACACACTGAAACCTCCTCACCACACACTGAATCCCCTTCACCACACACTGAAACCCCTTCCCCACACACTGAAACCTCTTCCCATACACTGAAACCTCTTCCCCACACACTGAAACCTCTTCCACACACACTGAAACATCTTCCCCACACACTGAAACATCTTCCCCACACACTGAAACATCTTCCCCACACACTGAATCCCCTTTACCACATACTGAAACCCATTCCCCACACACTGAAACCCATTCCCCACACACTGAAACCTCTTCCCCACACACTGAAACCCCTTTCCCGTTCGCTGAAACCTCTTCCCCACACACTGAAACCTCTTCCCCAGACAATGAAACCCCTTTCCCGCACACTGAAAACTCTTTCCCACACACTGAATCCCCTTCACCACACACTGAAACCCCTTCCCCACACACTGAAACCACTTCGCAACACACTGAAACCCCTTCCCGACACACTGAGACCCATCCCCACACACAGAAACCCCTTCCGCACACACTGTAAACCATCCCCACACACTGAAACCCTTCCCCACACACTCAAACCTCTTCCCCACCCACTGAAACCTCTTCCCCACACACTGAAACCTCTTCCCCACACACTGAAACCCCTTCCCCGCACACTGAAACCTCTTACCCACACACTGAATCCCCTTCACCACACACTGAAACCCCTTCCCCACACACTGAAGCCACTTCCCCACACACTGAAACCCCTTCCCGACACACTGAAACCCATCCCCACACACAGAAACCCCTTCCGCACACACTGTAACCCATCCCCACACACTGAAACCCTTCCCCACACACTCAAACCTCTTCCCCACACACTGAAACCTCTTCCCCACACACTGAAACCTCTTCCCCACACACTGAAACCCCTTCCCCGCACACTCAAACCTCTTCCCCACACACTGAAACCTCTTCCCCACACACTGAAACCTCTTCCCCACACACTGAAACCCCTTCCCCGCACACTGAAACCACTTCCCCACACACTGAAACCTCTTCCCACACACTGAAACCTCTTCCCCACACACTGAAACCCCTTTCCCGCTCGCTGAAACCTCTTCCCCACACACTGAATCCCCTTCACCACACACTGAAAGACATCCCCACACATTGAAACCCTTTCCCACACACTCAAACACATCCCCACACAGTGAAACCTCTTCCCCACACACTGAAACATCTTCCCCACAAACTGAAACACCTTCCACACACAGTGGAACCCCTCCCCACCCACTGAAACCCCTTCCCCACACACTGAAACACATCCCCACACACTGAAACCCAATCCCCACACACTGAAACCCCTTCCACACATACTGAAACACCTTCCCCACAAACTGAAACCCCGTCCCCACACACTGAAACCCCTACCGCACACACTGAAACCCCTTCCGCACACACTGAAACACCTTCCCCACACACTGAAACCCCTTCCCCACACACTGAAACCCCTTCCGCACACACTGAAACACCTTCCCCACGCACTGAAACCCATTCCCCCACACTGAAACCCCTTCTTCACACAGTGAAACCCTTCCCCAAACACTGAAACCCATTCCCCACACACTGACACCCCTTCTTCACACACTGAAACACATCCCCACACACTGAAAACCCTTTCCCCACACACTGAAAACCCTTCCCCACAGATTGAAACCCTTTCCCACACTCTGAAACCTCTTCCCCACATACTGAAACCCCTTATCCACACACTGAAACCCCTTCCCCGCACAATGAAACCTCTTCCCCACACACTAAAACCTCTTCCCAATGACTGAAACCCATTCCCCACACACTGAAACACATCCCCACACACTGAAACCTCTTCCCCACAAACTGAAACCTCTTCCACACACACTGAAACACTTCCCCAAACACTGAAACCCTTCCCCACACACTGAAATCCATCCCCACACACAGAAACCCTTCCCCACACACTGAAACCCTTCCCCACACACTGAAACCTCTTCGCCAAAGACTAAATCCATTCCCCACATACTTAAACCCCTTCCCCACACACTGAACCCTCTTCCACACATAATAAAACCTCTTCCCCACATACTGTAACCCCTTCCCAACACATGGAAACCTCTTTCCTACACACTGAAACCCCTTCCCCACACACAGGAAGCCGTCCCCACACACTTAAACCTCATCCCCACAGACTGAAATCCCTTCCCCACACACTGTAACCTCTTCCCGACACACTGAAACCTCTTCCACACACACTGAAACCTATTCCCCTCACACTGAAACCTCTTCCCCACACACTGAAACCTCTTCCCCACACATTGAAACCCATCCCCACACACTGAAACCCATCCCCACACACTGAAACCACATCCCCACCCAATGAAATCCCTTCCCCACACACTGAAACCCATCCCCACACTCGAAATGCTCTTCCACACACATTGAAACCCATCCCCACACACTGAAACACATCCCCACACACTGAAACCTCTTCCCCACACACTGAAAACCCTTTCCCGCTCGCTGAAACCTCTTCCCCACACACTGAATCCCCTTCACCACACATTGAAACCCCTTCCCCACACACTGAAACCACTTCCCCACACAATGAAACCCCTTCCTGACACACTGAAACCCATCCCCACACACAGAAACCCCTTCCCCACACACTGAAACCCATCCCCACACACTGAAACCCTTCCCCACACACTGAAACCTCTTCCCCACACACTGAAACCCATCCCCACACTCTGAAACACTTCCCCAAACACTGAAACCTCTTCCCCACACACTGAAACCTCTTCCCTACAGACTGAAACCATTCCCCACGCACTGAAACCTCTACCCCACACACTGAAACCGCTTCCCCACGCACAGAAACCTCTTCCACACACACTGAAACCTCTTCCCCACACACTGAAACCTCTTCACCACACACTGAAACCCCTTCCCCGCACACTGAAACCTCTTCCCCACACACTGAAACCCCTTCCCCGCACACTGAAACACCTTCCCCACACAGTGAAACCCTTCCCCACACACTGAAATACCTTCCCCACACACTGAAAGACATCCCCACACATTGAAACCCTTTCCCACACACTCAAACACATCCCCACACAGTGAAACCCCTTCCCCACACACTGAAACATCTTCCCCACAAACTGAAACACCTTCCACACACAGTGGAACCCCTCCCCACCCACTGACACCCCTTCCCCACACACTGAAACACATCCCCACACACTGAAACCCAATCCCCACACACTGAAACCTATTCCACACATACTGAAACACCTTCCCCACAAACTCAAACCCCGTCCCCACACACTGAAACCCCTACCGCACACACTGAAACCCCTTCCGCACACACTGAAACACCTTCCCCACACACTGAAACCCCTTCCCCACACACTGAAACCCCTTCCACACACACTGAAACACCTTCCCCACACACTGAAACCCATTCCCCCACACTGAAACCCCTTCCTCACACAGTGAAACCCTTCCCCAAACACTGAAACCCATTCCCCACACACTGACACCCCTTCTTCACACACTGAAACACATCCCCACACACTGAAAACCCTTTCCCCACACACTGAAAACCCTTCCCCACAGATTGAAACCCTTTCCCACATTCTGAAACCTCTTCCCCACATATTGAAACCCCTTATTCACACACTGAAACCTCTTCCCCACACACTGAAACCTCTTCCCAATGACTGAAACCCATTCCCCACACACTGGAACACATCCCCACACACTGAAACCTCTTCCCCACAAACTGAAACCTCTTCCACACACACTGAAACACTTCCCCAAACACTGAAACCCTTCCCCACACACTGAAATCCATCCCCACGCACAGAAACCCTTCCCCACACACTGAAACCCTTCCCCACACACTGAAACCTCTTCGCCAAAGACTAAAACCATTCCCCACATACTTAAACCCCTTCCCCACACACTGAACCATCTTCCACACATAATAAAACCTCTTCCCCACATACTGAAACCAATTCCCCACACATGGAAACCTCTTTCCCACACACTGAAACCCCTTCCCCACACACGGGAAGCCGTCCCCACACACTTAAACCTCATCCCCACACACTGAAATCCCTTCCCCACACACTGTAACCTCTTCCCGACACACTGAAACCTCTTCCCCACACACTGAAACCTCTTCCCCTCACACTGAAACCTCTTCCCCACACACTGAAACCTCTTCCCCACACATTGAAACCCATCCCCACACACTGAAACCCATCCCCACACACTGAAACCACATCCCCACCCAATGAAATCCCTTCCCCACACACTGAAACCCATCCCCACACACGGAATGCTCTTCCCCACACATTGAAACCCATCCCCACACACTGAAACACATCCCCACACACTGAAACCTCTTCCCCACAAACTGAAACCCCTTTCCCGCTCGCTGAAACCTCTTCCCCACACACTGAATCCCCTTCACCACACATTGAAACCCCTTCCCCACACACTGAAACCACTTCCCCACACAATGAAACCCCTTCTTGACACACTGAAACCCATCCCCACACACAGAAACCCCTTCCCCACACACTGCAACCCATCCCCACACACTGAAACCCTTCCCCACACACTGAAACCTCTTCCCCACACACTGAAACCTCTTCCACACACACTGAAACCTCTTCCCCACACACTGAAACCCCTTCCCCACACACTGAAACCCCTTCCCCACACACTGAAACCTCTTCCCCACACACTGAAACCTCTTCCCCACACACTGAAGCCCCTTCCCCACACACTGAAACCCCTTCCCCATACACTGAAACCTCTTCCCCACAAACTGAAACCCCTTCCCCACAGACTGAAACTACTTCCCCACACACTGAAATCAATCCCCACACACAGAAACCCTTCCCCACAAACTGAAACCCTTCCCCACACACTGAAACCTCTTCGCCAAAGACTGAAACCATTCCCCACATACTGAAACCCCTTCCCCACACACTGAAACCCATCCCCACACACTGAAACCTCTTCCCTACACACTGAAACACCTTCCCCACATACTGAAACCCCTACCTCACACACTGATACGCATCCCCACAAACTGAAACATCTTCCCCACACACTGAAACCCCTTCCCCACACATTGAAACACATTCCCACACACTGAAACCCATCCCCACACACTGAAACCTCATCCCCACACACTGAAATCGCTTCCCTACACACTGAAACCCCTTCCCCACACACTGAAACCCATCCCCAAACTCTGAAAGACTTTCCCACACACTGAAACATCTTCCCCACACACTGAAACCTCTTCGCTACAGACTGAAACCATTCCCCACACACTGAAACCTCTTCCCCACACACTGAAACCACTTCCACACATACTGAAACATCTTCCCCACCCACTGAAACATCTTCCCCACACACTGAAACCTTTTCACCACACACTGAATCCGCATTACCACATACTGAAAGCCATTCCCCACACACTGAAACCCATTCCCCACACACTGAAACCCATCCCCACAGAATGAAACCTCTTCCCCACACAGTGAAAACCATCGCCACACACTGAAAACTCTTCCTCATACAATGAAACCTCTTCCCGACGCACTGAAACCACTTCTCCACAGACTGAAACCCCTTCCCCACACACTGAAGCCCTTCCCCACACACTGAAACATCTTCCACACACTGAAACCCATCCCCACACACTGAAACCTCTTCCCCACACACTGAAACATCTTCCACACACTGAAACCCATCCCCACACAGTGAAACCTCATCCCCACACACTGAACACCCTTCCCTACACACTGAAACCCCTTCCGCACACACTGAAACCCATCCCCACACACGTAATGCTCTTCCCCACACACTGAAACCCATCCCCACACTCTGAAACACTTCCCCAAACACTGAAACCTCTTCCCCACACACTGAAACATCTTCGCTACAGACTGAAACCATTCCCCACGCACTGAAACCTCTACCCCACACACTGAAACCGCTTCCCCACGCACAGAAACCTCTTACACACACACTGAAACCTCTTCACCACACACTGAAACCTCTTCACCACACACTGAAACCCCGTCCCCACACACTGAAACCCCTTCCTCGCACACTGAAACACCTTCCCCACACAGTGAAACCCTTCCCCACACACTGAAATACCTTCCCCACACACTGAAAGACATCCCCACACATTGAAACCCTTTCCCACACACTCAAACGCATCCCCACACAGTGAAACCCCTTCCCCACACACTGAAACATCTTCCCCACAAACTGAAACACCTTCCACACACAGTGGAACCCCTCCCCACCCACTGAAACCCCTTCCCCACACACTGAAACACATCCCCACACACTGAAACCCAATCCCCACACACTGAAACCCCTTCCACACATACTGAAACACCTTCCCCACAAGCTGAAACCCCGTCGACACACACTGAAACCCCTACCGCACACACTGAAACCCCTTCCGCACACACTGAAACACCTTCCCCACACACTGAAACCCCTTCCCCACACACTGAAACCCCTTCCGCACACACTGAAACACCTTCCCCACACACTGAAACCCATTCCCCCACACTGAAACCCCTTCCTCACACAGTGAAACCTTTCCCCAAACACTGAAACCCATTCCCCACACACTGACACCCCCTCTTCACACACTGAAACATCTTCCACACACTGAAACCCATCCCCACACAGTGAAACCTCATCCCCACACACTGAACTCCCTTCCCTACACACTGAAACCCCTTCTGCACACAATGAAACCCATCCCCACACACGTAATGCTCTTCCCCACACACTGAAACCCATCCCCACACTCTGAAACACTTCCCCAAACACTGAAACCTCTTCCCCACACACTGAAACCTCTTCGCTACAGACTGAAACCATTCCCCACGCACTGAAACCTCTACCCCACACACTGAAACCGCTTCCCCACGCACAGAAACCTCTTCCACACACACTGAAACCTCTTCCCCACACACTGAAACCTCTTCACCACACACTGAAACCCCGTCCCCGCACACTGAAACCCCTTCCCCGCACACTGAAACACCTTCCCCACACAGTGAAACCCTTCCCCACACACTGAAATACCTTCCCCACACACTGAAAGACATCCCCACACATTGAAACCCTTTCCCACACACTCAAACACATCCCCACACAGTGAAACCCCTTCCCCACACACTGAAACATCTTCCCCACAAACTGAAACACCTTCCACACACAGTGGAACCCCTCCCCACCCACTGAAACCCCTTCCCCACACACTGAAACACATCCCCACACACTGAAACCCAATCCCCACACACTGAAACCCCTTCCACACATACTGAAACACCTTCCCCACAAGCTGAAACCCCATCCCCACACACTGAAACCCCTACCGCACACACTGAAACCCCTTCCGCACACACTGAAACACCTTCCCCACACACTGAAACCCCTTCCCCACACACTGAAAACCCTTCCGCACACACTGAAACACCTTCCCCACACACTGAAACCCATTCCCCCACACTGAAACCCCTTCCTCACACAGTGAAACCCTTCCCCAAACACTGAAACCCATTCCCCACACACTGACACCCCTTCTTCACACACTGAAACACTCCCCACACACTGAAACCCTTTCCCCACACACTGAAAACCCATCGCCACAGATTGAAACCCTTTCCCACACTCTGAAACCTCTTCCCCACACACTGAAACCCCTTATCCACACACTGAAACCCCTTCCCCACACAATGAAACCTCTTCCCCACACACTGAAACCTCTTCCCAATGACTGAAACCCATTCCCCACACACTGAAACCCATCCCCACACACTGAAACCTCTTCCCCACAAACTCAAACCTCTTCCACACACACTGAAACACTTCCCCAAACACTGAAACCCTTCCCCACACACTGAAATCCATCCCCACACACAGAGACCCTTCCCCACACACTGAAACCCTTCCCCACACACTGAAACCTCTTCGCCAAAGACTAAAACCATTCCCCACATACTTAAACCCCTTCCCCACACACTGAACCCTCTTCCACACATAATAAAACCTCTTCCCCACATACTGTAACCCATTCCCCACACATGGAAACCTCTTTCCCACACACTGAAACCCCTTCCCCACACACAGGAAGCCGTCCCCACACACTTAAACCTCATCCCCACACACTGAAATCCCTTCCCCACACACTGTAACCTCTTCCCGACACACTAAAACCTCTTCCACACACACTGAAACCTCTTCCCCTCACACTGAAACCTCTTCCCCACACACTGAAACCTCTTCCCCACACATTGAAACCCATCCCCACACACTGAAACCCATCCCCACACACTGAAGCCACATCCCCACGCAATGAAATCCCTTCCCTACACCTTGAAACCCCTTCCCCACACACTGAAACCCATCCCCACACACGGAATGCTCTTCCCCACACATTGAAACCCATCCACACACACTGAAACACATCCCCACACACTGAATCCCCTTCCCCACACACTGAAACCTCTTCGCTTCAGACTGAAACCATTCCCCACACACTGAAACCTCTTCCCCACACACTGAAACCGCTTCCACACGCACTGAAACCTCTTCCACACACACTGAAACCTCTTCCCCACACACTGAAACCTCTTCCCCACACACTGAAACCCCTTCCCCGCGCACTGAAACCTCTTCCCCACACACTGAATCCCCTTCACCACACACTGAAACCCTTTTCCCACTCCCTGAAACCTCTTCCCCACACAATGAAAACTCTTCCCCACACACTGAAACCCCTTCCCCACACACTGAAACCCATCCCCACACACAGAAACCCCTTCCCCACACACTGAAACCCATCCCCACACACTGAAACCCTTCCCCACACACTTAAACCTCTTCCCACACACTGAAACCTCTTCGCCACAGACTGAAACCCTTCCCCACACACTGAAATCTCTTCCCCACACACGGAAACTTCTTCCACACACACTGTAACCCTTTTCCCACAAACTGAAACCTCTTCCCCACACACTGAATCCCCTTCACCACACACTGAAACCCCTTCCCCACACACTGAAACCTCTTCCCCACACACTGAAACCTCTTCCCCACACACTGAATCCTCTTCCCTGCACGCTGAAACCTCTTCCCCACACACTGAATCCCCTTCACCTCACACTGAAACCCCTTCCCTAAACACTGAAACCTCTTCCCCACACACCGAACCCTCATCCCCACACACAGAAACCACTTCCCCACAGACTGTAACACATCCCCACACACTGAAACCCTTCCCCACACACTGAAACCTCTTCCCGACACACTGAAACCTCTTCCACACACACTGAAACCTCTTCCCCTCACACTGAAACCTCTTCCCCACACACTGAAACCTCTTCCCCACACACTGAAACCCCTTTCCCACACACTGAAACCTCTTCACCACACACTGAATCCCCTTTACCACACATTGAAACCCCTTCCCCACACACTGACACCACTTCCCCACACACTGAAACCCCTTCCCGACACACTGAAACCCATCCCCACACACAGAAACCCCTTCCCCACACACTGTAACCCATCCCCACACACTGAAACCCTTCCGCACACACTGAAACCTCTTCCCCACACACTGAAACCTCTTCCACACACACTGAAACCTCTTCCCCACACACTGAAGCCCCTTCGCCACACACTGAAACCCCTTCCCCACACACTGAAACCTCTTCCCCACAAACTTAAACCCCTTCCCCACAGACTGAAACCACTTCCCCACACACTGAAACCTCTTCCCTACACACTGAAACCTCTTCCCCACATACTGAAACCACTTATCCACACACTGAAACCCCTTCCCCACACAATGAAACCTCTTCCCCACACACTGAAACCTCTTCCCAATGACTGAAACCCATTCCCCACTCACTGAAACACATCCCCACACACTGAAACCTCTTCCCCACAAACTGAAACCTCTTCCACACACACTGAAACACTTCCAGAAAAACTGAAACCCTTCCCCACACACGGAAATCCATCCCCACACACAGAAACCCTTCCCCACACACTGAAACCCTTCCCCACGCACTGAAAATTCTTCGCCAAAGACTAAAACCATTCCGCACATACTGAAACCCCTTCCCCACACACTGAAACCTCTTCCACACATAATAAAACTTCTTCCCCACATACTGAAACCCCTTCCCCACACATGGAAACCTCATTCCCACACACTGAAACCCCATCCCCACACACAGGAAGCCGTCCCCACACACTTAAACCTCATCCCCACACACTGAAACCCCTTCCCCACACACTGTAACACAACCCCACACACTGAAACCCTTCCCCACACACTGAAACCTCTTCCCGACACATTGAAACCTCTTCCACACACACTGAAACCTCTTCCCCTCACACTGAAACCTCTTCCCCACACACTGAAACCTCTTCCCCACACAATGAAACCCCTTTCCCGCTCGCTGAAACCTCTTCCCCACACACTGAATCCCCTTCACCACACATTGAAACCCCTTCCCCACACACTGAAACCACTTCCCCACACAATGAAACCCTTCCCGACACACTGCAACCCATCCCCAAACACAGAAACACATTCCCCACACACTGTAACCCATCCCCAGACACTGAAACCCTTCCTCACACACTGAAACCTCTTCCCCACACACTGAAACCTCTTCCACACACACTCAAACCTCTTCCCCACACACTGAAACCCCTTCCCCACACACTGAAACCCCTTCCCCATACACTGAAACCTCTTCCCCACAAAATGAAACCCCTTCCCCACAGACTGAAACCACTTCCCCACACACTGAAACCTCTTCCCCACACACTGAAACCTCTTCCCCACATGCTGAAACACTTCCCCAAACACAGAAACACTATCCCACACACTGAAATCAATCCCCACACACAGAAACCCTTCCCCACAAACTGAACCCCTTCCCCACACACTGAAACCTCTTCGCCAAAGACTGAAACCATTCCCCACATACTGAAACCCCTTCCCCACACACTGAAACCTCTTCCACACATAATAAAACCTCATCCCCACATACTGAAACCCCTTCCCCACACACTGAAACCTCTTTCACGCACACTGAAACCCTTCCCCACACACTGAAACCTCTTTCCCACACGCTGAAACCCCTTCCCCACACACAGGAAGCCGTCCCCACACACTTAAACCTCATCCTCACACACTGAAACCCCTTCCCCACACACTGAAACCCATCCCCACACACTGACAAATCTTCCCCACACACTGCAACCTCTTCCCCACACACTGAAACGCCTTCCCCACACACTGAAACCCCTTCCTCACACAATGAAACCCTTTCCCCACAGACTGAAACCACTTCCCCTCACACTGAAAGCTCTTCCCCACACACTGAAACCTCTTCCCCACACGCTGAAACCCCTTATACACACGAAGAAACCTCTTCCCCAAACAATGAAACCTCTTCCCCACACACAGAAACCTCTTCCCCACAGACTGAAACCTGTTCCCCCAAACACTGAAACCCATCCCCACACACTGAAACCCCTTCCCCACACACTGCAACCCATCCCCACACACTGAAATCATTTCCCACACAATGAAACCCATCCCCACACACGCAAACCTCTTCCCCACACACTGAAACCTCTTCCACACACACTGAAACCCTTCCCCACACACTGAAACCCATTCCCCACACACTGATACCCATCCCCACAGATTGAAACCTCTTCCCCACACAGTGAAACCCATCGCCACTCACTGAAAACTCTTCCTCACACTCTGAAACCTCTTCCCGACGCACTGAAACCACTTCTCCACAGACAGAAACCCCTTCCCCACGCACTGCAACTCATCCCCACACACTGAAATCATTCCCCACACAATAGAACCCATCCCCACACACGCAAACCTCTTCCCCACACACTGAAACCTCTTCCACACACACTGAAACCCATTCCCCACACACTGAGACCTCTTCCCGACACACTGATACCCATCCCCACAGACTGAAACCTCTTCCCCACACAGTGAAACCCATCGCCACACACTGAAACCTCTTCCCTACACACTGAAACACCTTCCCCACACACTGAAACCCCTTTCCCACACACTGAAACCCCTACCTCACACACTGATACGCATCCCCACACTCTGAAACCTCTTCCCGACACACTGCAACCACTTCTCAACAGACAGAAACCCCTTCCCCACACACTGAAACCCATCCCCACACACTGAAACCTCTTCCCTACACACTGAAACACCTTCCCCACACACTGAAACCCCTACCTCACACACTGATACGCATCCCCACAAACTAAAACCTCTTCCCCACACACTGAAACCCCTTCCCCACACATTGAAACCCATTCCCACACACTGAAACCCATCCCCACACACTGAAACCTCATCCCCACACACTGAAATCCCTTCCCTACACACTGAAACCCCTTCCCCACACACTGAAACCCATCCCCACACACGGAATGCTCTTCCCCACACACTGAAACCCCTCCCCAAACTCTGAAAGACTTTCCCACACACTGAAACCTCTTCCCCACACACTGAAACCTCTTCGCTACAGACTGAAACCATTCCCCACGCACAGAAACCTCTTCCACACACACTGAAACCTCTTCCCCACACACTGAAACCTCTTCCCCACACACTGAAACCCCTTCCCCGCACACTGAAACCTCTTCCCCACACACTGAATCCCCTTTACCACACACTGAAACCCCTTCCCCACACACTGAAACCACTTCCCCAAACACTGAAACCTCTTCCCCACACACCGATACACCTTCCCCACACACTGAAACCCATCCCCACACACAGCAACCCCTTCCCCACACAGTGACACACATCCCCACACACTGCAACCCTTCCCCACACACTGAAACATCTTCCCCACACACTGAAACTCCTTCCCCACACACTGAAACCCATCCCCACACACGGAATGCTCTTCCCCACACACTGAAACCCATCCCCACAAACAGAAACCTCTTCCCCACACACTGAAACCCATCCCCACACACTGAAACCCTTCCCCACACACTGAAACCTCTTCCCACACACTGAAACCTCTTCGCCACAGACTGAAACCCTTCCCCACACACTGAAATCTCTTCCCCACACACGGAAACTTCTTCCACACACACTGAAACCTCTTCCCCACACACTGAAACCTCTTCCCCACACACTGTAACCCTTTTCCCACAAACTGAAACCTCTTCCCCACACACTGAATCCCCTTCACCACACACTGAAACCCCTTCCCCACACACTGAAACCTCTTCCCCACACACTGAAACCTCTTCCCCACACACTGAATCCTCTTCCCTGCACGCTGAAACCTCTTCCCCACACACTGAATCCCCTTCACCTCACACTGAAACCCCTTCCCTAAACACTGAAACCTCTTCCCCACACACCGAACCCTCATCCCCACACACAGAAACCACTTCCCCACAGACTGTAACACATCCCCACACACTGAAACCCTTCCCCACACACTGAAACCTCTTCCCGACACACTGAAACCTCTTCCACACACACTGAAACCTCTTCCCCTCACACTGAAACCTCTTCCCCACACACTGAAACCTCTTCCCCACACACTGAAACCCCTTTCCCACACACTGAAACCTCTTCCCCACACACTGAAACCCCTTTACCACACATTGAAACCCCTTCCCCACACACTGACACCACTTCCCCACACACTGAAACCCCTTCCCGACACACTGAAACCCATCCCCACACACAGAAACCCCTTCCCCACACACTGTAACCCATCCCCACACACTGAAACCCTTCCGCACACACTGAAACCTCTTCCCCACACACTGAAACCTCTTCCACACACACTGAAACCTCTTCCCCACACACTGAAGCCCCTTCGCCACACACTGAAACCCCTTCCCCACACACTGAAACCTCTTCCCCACAAACTTAAACCCCTTCCCCACAGACTGAAACCACTTCCCCACACACTGAAACCTCTTCCCCACACACTGAAACCTCTTCCCCACGTACTGAAACCACTTATCCACACACTGAAACCCCTTCCCCACACAATGAAACCTCTTCCCCACACACTGAAACCTCTTCCCAATGACTGAAACCCATTCCCCACACACTGAAACACATCCCCACACACTGAAACCTCTTCCCCACAAACTGAAACCTCTTCCACACACACTGAAACACTTCCCCAAACACTGAAACCCTTCCCCACACACTGAAATCCATCCCCACACACAGAAACCCTTCCCCACACACTGAAACCCTTCCCCACGCACTGAAAATTCTTCGCCAAAGACTAAAACCATTCCGCACATACTGAAACCCCTTCCCCACACACTGAAACCTCTTCCACACATAATAAAACTTCTTCCCCACATACTGAAACCCCTTCCCCACACATGGAAACCTCATTCCCACACACTGAAACCCCATCCCCACACACAGGAAGCCGTCCCCACACACTTAAACCTCATCCCCACACACTGAAACCCCTTCCCCACATACTGTAACACAACCCCACACACTGAAACCCTTCCCCACACACTGAAACCTCTTCCCGACACATTGAAACCTCTTCCACACACACTGAAACCTCTTCCCCTGACACTGAAACCCCTTTCCCGCTCGCTGAAACCTCTTCCCCACACACTGAATCCCCTTCACCACACATTGAAACCCCTTCCCCACACACTGAAACCACTTCCCCACACAATGAAACCCCTTCCCGACACACTGCAACCCATCCCCAAACACAGAAACCCCTTCCCCACACACTGTAACCCATCCCCACACACTGAAACCCTTCCTCACACACTGAAACCTCTTCCCCACACACTGAAACCTCTTCCACACACACTGAAACCTCTTCCCCACACACTGAAACCCCTTCCCCACACACTGAAACCCCTTCCCCATACACTGAAACCTCTTCCCCACAAAATGAAACCCCTTCCCCACAGACTGAAACCACTTCCCCACACACTGAAACATCTTCCCCACACACTGAAACCTCTTCCCGACACACTGAAACCTCTTCCACACACACTGAAACCTCTTCCCCTCACACTGAAACCTCTTCCCCACACACTGAAACCTCTTCCCCACACACTGAAACCCCTTTCCCACACACTGAAACCTCTTTCCCACACACTGAAACCTCTTCCCCACACACTGAAACCTCTTCCCCACACATAGAAACCCCTTCCCCACACACTGACACCACTTCCCCACACACTGAAACCCCTTCCCGACACACTGAAACCCATCCCCACACACTGTAACCCATCCCCACACACTGAAACCCTTCCGCACACACTGAAACCTCTTCCCCACACACTGAAACCTCTTCCACACACACTGAAACCTCTTCCCCACACACTGAAGCCCCTTCGCCACACACTGAAACCCCTTCCCCACACACTGAAACCTCTTCCCCACAAACTTAAACCCCTTCCCCACATACTGAAACCACTTATCCACACACTGAAACCCCTTCCCCACACAATGAAACCTCTTCCCCACACACTGAAACCTCTTCCCAATGACTGAAACCCATTCCCCACACACTGAAACACATCCCCACACACTGAAACCTCTTCCCCACAAACTGAAACCTCTTCCACACACACTGAAACACTTCCCCAAACACTGAAACCCTTCCCCACACACTGAAATCCATCCCCACACACAGAAACCCTTCCCCACACACTGAAACCCTTCCCCACGCACTGAAAATTCTTCGCCAAAGACTAAAACCATTCCGCACATACTGAAACCCCTTCCCCACACACTGAAACCTCTTCCACACATAATAAAACCTCTTCCCCACATACTGAAACCCCTTCCCCACACATGGAAACCTCATTCCCACACACTGAAACCCCATCCCCACACACAGGAAGCCGTCCCCACACACTTAAACCTCATCCCCACACACTGAAACCCCTTCCCCACACACTGTAACACAACCCCACACACTGAAACCCTTCCCCACACACTGAAACCTCTTCCCGACACATTGAAACCTCTTCCACACACACTGAAACTTCTTCCCCTCACACTGAAACCCCTTTCCCGCTCGCTGAAACCTCTTCCCCACACACTGAATCCCCTTCACCACACATTGAAACCCCTTCCCCACACACTGAAACCACTTCCCCACACACTGAAACCACTTCCCCACACAATGAAACCCCTTCCCGACACACTGCAACCCATCCCCAAACACAGAAACCCCTTCCCCACACACTGTAACCCATCCCCACACACTGAAACCCTTCCTCACACACTGAAACCTCTTCCCCACACACTGAAACCTCTTCCACACACACTGAAACCTCTTCCCCACACACTGAAACCCCTTCCCCACACACTGAAACCCCTTCCCCATACACTGAAACCTCTTCCCCACAAAATGAAACCCCTTCCCCACAGACTGAAACCACTTCCCCACACACTGAAACCTCTTCCCCACACACTGAAACCTCTTCCCCACATGCTGAAACACTTCCCCAAACACAGAAACACTATCCCACACACTGAAATCAATCCCCACACACAGAAACCCTTCCCCACAAACTGAACCCCTTCCCCACACACTGAAACCTCTTCGCCAAAGACTGAAACCATTCCCCACATACTGAAACCCCTTCCCCACACACTGAAAACTCTTCCACACATAATAAAACCTCATCCCCACAAACTGAAACCCCTTCCCCACACACTGAAACCTCTTTCACACACACAGAAACCCTTCCCCACACACTGAAACCTCTTTCCCACACGCTGAAACCCCTTCCCCACACACAGGAAGCCGTCCCCACACACTTAAACCTCATCCCCAAACACTGGCACCCCTTCCCCACACACTGAAACCCATCCCCACACACTGAAACGCCTTCCCCACACACTGAAAAACCTTCCTCACACACTGAAACCCCTACCTCACACACTGATACGCATCCCCACAAACTAAAACCTCTTCCCCACACACTGAAACCTCTTCCACACACACTGAAACCCATTCCCCACACACTGAGACCTCTTCCCGACACACTGATACCCATCCCCACAGACTGAAACCTCTTCCCCACACAGTGAAACCCATCGCCACACACTGAAAACTCTTCCTCACACTCTGAAACCTCTTCCCGACACACTGAAACCACTTCTCAACAGACAGAAACCCCTTCCCCACACACTGAAACCCATCCCCACACACTGAAACCTCTTCCCTACACACTGAAACACCTTCCCCACACACTGAAACCCCTACCTCACACACTGATACGCATCCCCACAAACTAAAACCTCTTCCCCACACACTGAAACCCCTTCCCCACACATTGAAACCCATTCCCACACACTGAAACCCATCCCCACACACTGAAACCTCATCCCCACACACTGAAATCCCTTCCCTACACACTGAAACCCCTTCCCCACACACTGAAACCCATCCCCACACACGGAATGCTCTTCCCCACACACTGAAACCCCTCCCCAAACTCTGAAAGACTTTCCCACACACTGAAACCTCTTCCCCACACACTGAAACCTCTTCGCTACAGACTGAAACCATTCCCCACGCACAGAAACCTCTTCCACACACACTGAAACCTCTTCCCCACACACTGAAACCTCTTCCCCACACACTGAAACCCCTTCCCCGCACACTGAAACCTCTTCCCCACACACTGAATCCCCTTTACCACACACTGAAACCCCTTCCCCACACACTGAAACCACTTCCCCAAACACTGAAACCTCTTCCCCACACACCGATACACCTTCCCCACACACTGAAACCCATCCCCACACACAGCAACCCCTTCCCCACACAGTGACACACATCCCCACACACTGCAACCCTTCCCCACACACTGAAACATCTTCCCCACACACTGAAACTCCTTCCCCACACACTGAAACCCATCCCCACACACGGAATGCTCTTCCCCACACACTGAAACCCATCCCCACAAACAGAAACCTCTTCCCCACACACTGAAACCCATCCCCACACACTGAAACCCTTCCCAACACACTGAAACCTCTTCCCACACACTGAAACCTCTTCGCCACAGACTGAAACCCTTCCCCACACACTGAAATCTCTTCCCCACACACGGAAACTTCTTCCACACACACTGAAACCTCTTCCCCACACACTGAAACCTCTTCCCCACACACTGTAACCCTTTTCCCACAAACTGAAACCTCTTCCCCACACACTGAAACCTCTTCCCCACACACTGAATCCTCTTCACTGCACGCTGAAACCTCTTCCCCACACACTGACTCCCCTTCACCTCACACTGAAACCCCTTCCCTAAACACTGAAACCTCTTCCCCACACACCGAACCCTCATCCCCACACACAGAAACCACTTCCCCACAGACTGTAACACATCCCCACACACTGAAACCCTTCGCCACACACTGAAACCTCTTCCCGACACACTGAAACCTCTTCCACACACACTGAAACCTCTTCCCCTCACACTGAAACCTCTTCCCCACACACTGAAACCTCTTCCCCACACACTGAAACCCCTTTCCCACACACTGAAACCTCTTCCCCACACACTGAAACCCCTTTACCACACATTGAAACCCCTTCCCCACACACTGACACCACTTCCCCACACACTGAAACCCCTTCCCGACACACTGAAACCCATCCCCACACACAGAAACCCCTTCCCCACACACTGTAACCCATCCCCACACACTGAAACCCTTCCGCACACACTGAAACCTCTTCCCCACACACTGAAACCTCTTCCACACACACTGAAACCTCTTCCCCACACACTGAAGCCCCTTCGCCACACACTGAAACCCCTTCCCCACACACTGAAACCTCTTCCCCACAAACTTAAACCCCTTCCCCACAGACTGAAACCACTTCCCCACACACTGAAACCTCTTCCCCACACACTGAAACCTCTTCCCCACATACTGAAACCACTTATCCACACACTGAAACCCCTTCCCCACACAATGAAACCTCTTCCCCACACTCTGAAACCTCTTCCCAATGACTGAAACCCATTCCCCACACACTGAAACACATCCCCACACACTGAAACCTCTTCCCCACAAACTGAAACCTCTTCCACACACACTGAAACACTTCCCCAAACACTGAAACCCTTCCCCACACACTGAAATCCATCCCCACACACAGAAACCCTTCCCCACACACTGAAACCCTTCCCCACGCACTGAAAATTCTTCGCCAAAGACTAAAACCATTCCGCACATACTGAAACCCCTTCCCCACACACTGAAACCTCTTCCACACATAACAAAACTTCTTCCCCACATACTGAAACCCCTTCCCCACACATGGAAACCTCATTCCCACACACTGAAACCCCATCCCCACACACAGGAAGCCGTCCCCACACACTTAAACCTCATCCCCACACACTGAAACCCCTTCCCCACACACTGTAACACAACCCCACACACTGAAACCCTTCCCCACACACTGAAACCTCTTCCCGACACATTGAAACCTCTTCCACACACACTGAAACCTCTTCCCCTCACACTGAAACCCCTTTCCCGCTCGCTGAAACCTCTTCCCCACACACTGAATCCCCTTCACCACACATTGAAACCCCTTCCCCACACACTGAAACCACTTCCCCACACAATGAAACCCCTTCCCGACACACTGCAACCCATCCCCAAACACAGAAACCCATTCCCCACACACTGTAACCCATCCCCACACACTGAAACCCTTCCTCACACACTGAAACCTCTTCCCCACACACTGAAACCTCTTCCACACACACTGAAACCTCTTCCCCACACACTGAAACCCCTTCCCCACACACTGAAACCCCTTCCCCATACACTGAAACCTCTTCCCCACAAAATGAAACCCCTTCCCCACAGACTGAAACCACTTCCCCACACACTGAAACATCTTCCCCACACACTGAAACCTCTTCCCGACACACTGAAACCTCTTCCACACACACTGAAACCTCTTCCCCTCACACTGAAACCTCTTCCCCACACACTGAAACCTCTTCCCCACACACTGAAACCCCTTTCCCACACACTGAAACCTCTTCACCACACACTGAAACCCCTTTACCACACATTGAAACCCCTTCCCCACACACTGACACCACTTCCCCACACACTGAAACCCCTTCCCGACACACTGAAACCCATCCCCACACACTGTAACCCATCCCCACACACTGAAACCCTTCCGCACACACTGAAACCTCTTCCCCACACACTGAAACCTCTTCCACACACACTGAAACCTCTTCCCCACACACTGAAGCCCCTTCGCCACACACTGAAACCCCTTCCCCACACACTGAAACCTCTTCCCCACAAACTTAAACCCCTTCCCCACAGACTGAAACCACTTCCCCACACACTGAAACCTCTTCCCCACACACTGAAACCTCTTCCCCACATACTGAAACCACTTATCCACACACTGAAACCCCTTCCCCACACAATGAAACCTCTTCCCCACACACTGAAACCTCTTCCCAATGACTGAAACCCATTCCCCACACACTGAAACACATCCCCACACACTGAAACCTCTTCCCCACAAACTGAAACCTCTTCCACACACACTGAAACACTTCCCCAAACACTGAAACCCTTCCCCACACACTGAAATCCATCCCCACACACAGAAACCCTTCCCCACACACTGAAACCCTTCCCCACGCACTGAAAATTCTTCGCCAAAGACTAAAACCATTCCGCACATACTGAAACCCCTTCCCCACACACTGAAACCTCTTCCACACATAATAAAACCTCTTCCCCACATACTGAAACCCCTTCCCCACACATGGAAACCTCATTCCCAAACACTGAAACCCCATCCCCACACACAGGAAGCCGTCCCCACACACTTAAACCTCATCCCCACACACTGAAACCCCTTCCCCACACACTGTAACACAACCCCACACACTGAAACCCTTCCCCACACACTGAAACCTCTTCCCGACACATTGAAACCTCTTCCACACACACTGAAACCTCTTCCCCTCACACTGAAACCCCTTTCCCGCTCGCTGAAACCTCTTCCCCACACACTGAATCCCCTTCACCACACATTGAAACCCCTTCCCCACACACTGAAACCACTTCCCCACACAATGAAACCCCTTCCCGACACACTGCAACCCATCCCCAAACACAGAAACCCCTTCCCCACACACTGTAACCCATCCCCACACACTGAAACCCTTCCTCACACACTGAAACCTCTTCCCCACACACTGAAACCTCTTCCACACACACTGAAACCTCTTCCCCACACACTGAAACCCCTTCCCCACACACTGAAACCCCTTCCCCATACACTGAAACCTCTTCCCCACAAAATGAAACCCCTTCCCCACAGACTGAAACCACTTCCCCACACACTGAAACCTCTTCCCCACACACTGAAACCTCTTCCCCACATGCTGAAACACTTCCCCAAACACAGAAACACTATCCCACACACTGAAATCAATCCCCACACACAGAAACCCTTCCCCACAAACTGAACCCCTTCCCCACACACTGAAACCTCTTCGCCAAAGACTGAAACCATTCCCCACATACTGAAACCCCTTCCCCACACACTGAAACCTCTTCCACACATAATAAAACCTCATCCCCACAAACTGAAACCCCTTCCCCACACACTGAAACCTCTTTCACACACACTGAAACCCTTCCCCACACACTGAAACCTCTTTCCCACACGCTGAAACCCCTTCCCCACACACAGGAAGCCGTCCCCACACACTTAAACCTCATCCTCACACACTGAAACCCCTTCCCCACACACTGAAACCCATCCCCACACACTGACAAATCTTCCCCACACACTGCAACCTCTTCCCCACACACTGAAACGCCTTCCCCACACACTGAAACCCCTTCCTCACACAATGAAACCCTTTCCCCACAGACTGAAACCACTTCCCCTCACACTGAAAGCTCTTCCCCACACACTGAAACCTCTTCCCCACACGCTGAAACCCCTTATACACACGAAGAAACCTCTTCCCCAAACAATGAAACCTCTTCCCCACACACAGAAACCTCTTCCCCACAGACTGAAACCTGTTCCCCCAAACACTGAAACCCATCCCCACACACTGAAACCCCTTCCCCACACACTGCAACCCATCCCTACACACTGAAATCATTCCCCACACAATGAAACCCATCCCCACACACGCAAACCTCTTCCCCACACACTGAAACCTCTTCCACAGACACTGAAACCCATTCCACACACACTGAGACCCATTCCCCACACACTGATACCCATCCCCACAGACTGAAACCTCTTCCCCACACAGTGAAAACCATCGCCATACACTGAAAACTCTTCCTCACACTCTGAAAACTCTTCCCGACGCACTGAAACCACTTCTCCACAGACAGAAACCCCTTCCCTTCGCACTGCAACTCATCCCCACACACTGAAATCATTCCCCACACAATAAAACCCATCCCCACACACGCAAACCTCTTCCCCACACACTGAAACCTCTTCCACAGACACTGAAACCCATTCCACACACACTGAGACCCATTCCCCACACACTGATACCCATCCCCACAGACTGAAACCTCTTCCCCACACAGTGAAAACCATCGCCATACACTGAAAACTCTTCCTCACACTCTGAAAACTCTTCCCGACACACTGAAACCACTTCTCAACAGACAGAAACCTCTACCCCACACACTGAAACCCATCCCCACACACTGAAACCTCTTCCCTACACACTGAAACACCTTCCCCACAGACTGAAACCCCTACCCCACACACTGATACGCATCCCCACAAACTGAAACCTCTTCCCCACACACTGAAACCCCTTCCCCACATATTGAAACCCATTCCCACACACTGAAACCCATCCCCACACACTGAAACCTCATCCCCACACACTGGAATCCCTTCCCTACACACTGAAACCCCATCCCCACACACTGAAACCCATCCCCACACACGGAATGCTCTTCCCCACACACTGAAACCCCTCCTCAAACTCTGAAAGACTTTCCCACACACTGAAACCTCTTCCCCACACACTGAAACCTCTTCGCTACAGACTGAAACCATTCCCCACGCACAGAAACCTCTTCCACACACACTGAAACCTCTTCCCCACACACTGAAACCTCTTCCCCACACACTGAAACCCCTTCCCCGCACACTGAAACCTCTTCCCCACACACTGAATCCCCTTTACCACACACTGAAACCCCTTCCCCACACACTGAAACCACTTCCCCAAACACTGAAACCTCTTCCCCACACACCGAAACACCTTCCCCACACACTGAAACCCATCCCCACACACAGCCACCCCTTCCCCACACAGTGACACACATCCCCACACACTGCAACTCTTCCCCACACACTGAAACATCTTCCCCACACACTGAAACTCCTTCCCCACACACTGAAACCCATCCCCACACACGGAATGCTCTTCCCCACACACTGAAACCCATCCCCACACACTGAACCCCTTTCCCACACACTGAAACCTCTTCCCCACACACTGAAACCTCTTCCCCAGACACTGAACCCCCTTTCCCACACACTGAAACCTCTTCGCCACAGACTGAAACCCTTCCCCACACACTGAAACCTCTTCCCCACACACTGAAACCTCTTCCACACACACTGAAACCTCTTCCCCACATACTGAAACCCCTTCCATACACACTGAAACCTCTTCCCCACACATTGAATCCCCATTACCACCCACTGAAACACCTTCACCACACACTGAAACCCCTTCCCTACACAGTGAAACCCCTTCCCTACACAATGAAACCTCATCCCCACACACTGAAACCCTTCCCCACACACTGAAACCCATCCCCACACACAGAAACCCCTTCCCCACACACTGTAACCCATCCCCACACAATGAAACCCTTCCCCACACACTGAAACCTCTCCCCACACACTGAAACATCTTCCCCACACACTGAAACCTCTTCCCCACACACTGAAACCTCTTCCCCAGACACTGAAACCCCTTTCCCGCACACTGAAACCACTTCCCCACACACTGAAACCCCTTCCCGACACACTGAAACCCATCCCCACACACAGAAACCCCTTCCCCACACACTGTAACCCATCCCCACACACTGAAACCCTTCCCCACACACTCAAACCTCTTCCCCACACACTGAAACCTCTTCCCCACACACTGAAACCTCTTCCCCACACACTGAAACACCTTCCCCGCACACTGAAACCTCTTCCCCACACACTGAATCCCCTTCACCACACACTGAAACCCCTTCCCCACACACTGAAACCACTTCCCCACACACTGAAACCCCTTCCCGACACTCTGAAACCCATCCCCACACACAGAAACCCCTTCCAGACACACTGTAACCCATCCCCACACACTGAAACCCTTCCCCACACACTCAAACCTCTTCCCCACACACTGAAACCTCTTCCCCACACACTCAAACCTCTTCCCCACACACTGAAATCTCTTCCCCACACACTGAAACCTCTTCACCACACACTGAAACCCATCCCCAAACTCTGAAAGACTTTCCCACACACTGAAACCTCTTCCCCACACACTGAATCCCCTTTACCACACACTGAAACCCATCCCCACACACTGAAACCTCTTCCCCACACACTGAATCCCCTTTACCACTCACTGAAACCCCTTCCCCACACACTGAAACCACTTCCCCAAACACTGAAACCTCTTCCCCACACACCGAAACACCTTCCCAACACACTGAAACCCATCCCCACACACAGCAACCCCTTCCCCACACAGTGAAACCCATCCCCACACACTGCAACCCTTCCCCACTGAAACATCTTCCCCACACACTGAAACCCCTTCCCCACACACTGAAACCCATCCCCACACACGGAATACTCTTCCCCACACACTGAAACCCATCCCCACACACTGAAACCCCTTTCCCACACACTGAAACCTCTTCCCCACACACTGAAACCTCTTCCCCAGACACTGAACCCCCTTTCCCACACACTGAAACCTCTTTGCCACGTACTGAAACCCTTCCCCACACACTGAAACCTCTTCCCCACACACTGAAATCTCTTCCACACACACTGAAACCTCTTCCCCACATACTGAAACCCCTTCCATACACACTGAAACATCTTCCCCACACATTGAATCCCCTTTACCACACACTGAAACCCCTTCACCACAAACTGAAACCCCTTCCCTACACAGTGAAAACCCTTCCCTACACACTGAAACCTCATCCCCACACACTGAAACCCTTCCCCACAGACTGAAACCCATCCCCACACACAGAAACCCCTTCCCCACACACTGAAACCCATCCCCAAACTCTGAAAGACTTTCCCACACACTGAAACCTCTTCCCCACACACTGAAACCTCTTCACTACAGACTGAAACCATTCCCCACACACTGAAACCTCTACCCCACACACTGAAACCTCTTCCCCACACACTGAAACCCCTTCCCCTCACACTGAAACCTCCTCACCACACACTGAATCCCCTTCACCACACACTGAAACCCCTTCCCCACACACTGAAACCTCTTCCCACACAGTGAAACCTCTTCGCCACAGACTGAAACCCTTCCCCACACACTGAAACCTCTTCCCCACACACTGAAACCTCTTCCACACACACTGAAACATCTTCCCCACACACTGAAACATCTTCCCCACACACTGAAACCTCTTCCCCACACACTGAATCCCCTTTACCACATACTGAAACCCATTCCCCACAAACTGAAACCTCTTCCCCACACACTGAAACCCCTTCCCCACACATTGAAACCCATTCCCACACACTGAAACCCATCCCCACACACTGAAACCTCATCCCCACTCACTGAAATCCCTTCCCTACACACTGAAACCCCTTCCCCACACACTGAAACCCATCCCCACACACGGAAACCTCTTCGCCACACACTGAAACCCCTTTCCCACACACTGAAACCTCTTCCCCACACACTGAAACTTCTTCCCCAGACACTGAACCCCCTTTCCCACACACTGAAACCTCTTCGCCACAGACTGAAACCCTTCCCCACACACTGAAACCTCTTCCCCACACACTGAAACCTCTTCCACACACACTGAAACCTCTTCCCCACACACTGAAACCTCTTCCCCACATACTGAAACCCCTTCCGTACACACTGAAACATCTTCCCCACACATTGAATCCCCTTTACCACACACTGAAACCCCTTCACCAGACACTGAAACCCCTTCCCCACACACTGAAACCTCTTCCCCACACACTGAAACCTCTTCCCCACACACTGAAACACCTTCCCCGCACACTGAAACCTCTTCCCCACACACTGAATCCCCTTCACCACACACTGAAACCCCTTCCCCACACACTGAAACCACTTCCCCACACACTGAAACCCCTTCCCGACACTCTGAAACCCATCCCCACACACAGAAACCCCTTCCAAACACACTGTAACCCATCCCCACACACTGAAACCCTTCCCCACACACTCAAACCTCTTCCCCACACACTGAAACCTCCTCCCCACACACTCAAACCTCTTCCCCACACACTGAAATCTCTTCCCCACACACTGAAACCTCTTCACCACACACTGAAACCCATCCCCAAACTCTGAAAGACTTTCCCACACACTGAAACCTCTTCCCCACACACTGAATCCCCTTTACCACACACTGAAACCCATCCCCACACACTGAAACCTCTTCCCCACACACTGAATCCCCTTTACCACTCACTGAAAACCCTTCCCCACACACTGAAACCACTTCCCCAAACACTGAAACCTCTTCCCCACACACCGAAACACCTTCCCAACACACTGAAACCCATCCCCACACACAGCAACCCCTTCCCCACACAGTGAAACCCATCCCCACACACTGCAACCCTTCCCCACTGAAACATCTTCCCCACACACTGAAACCCCTTCCCCACACACTGAAACCCATCCCCACACACGGAATACTCTTCCCCACACACTGAAACCCATCCCCACACACTGAAACCCCTTTCCCACACACTGAAACCTCTTCCCCACACACTGAAACCTCTTCCCCAGACACTGAACCCCCTTTCCCACACACTGAAACCTCTTCGCCACGTCCTGAAACCCTTCCCCACACACTGAAACCTCTTCCCCACACACTGAAATCTCTTCCACACACACTGAAACCTCTTCCCCACATACTGAAACCCCTTCCATACACACTGAAACATCTTCCCCACACATTGAATCCCCTTTACCACACACTGAAACCCCTTCACCACAAACTGAAACCCCTTCCCTACACAGTGAAAACCCTTCCCTACACACTGAAACCTCATCCCCACACACTGAAACCCTTCCCCACAGACTGAAACCCATCCCCACACACAGAAACCCCTTCCCCACACACTGAAACCCATCCCCAAACTCTGAAAGACTTTCCCACACACTGAAACCTCTTCCCCACACACTGAAACCTCTTCACTACAGACTGAAACCATTCCCCACACACTGAAACCTCTACCCCACACACTGAAACCTCTTCCCCACACACTGAAACCCCTTCCCCTCACACTGAAACCTCCTCACCACACACTGAATCCCCTTCACCACACACTGAAACCCCTTCCCCACACACTGAAACCTCTTCCCACACAGTGAAACCTCTTCGCCACAGACTGAAACCCTTCCCCACACACTGAAACCTCTTCCCCACACACTGAAACCTCTTCCACACACACTGAAACATCTTCCCCACACACTGAAACATCTTCCCCACACACTGAAACCTCTTCCCCACACACTGAATCCCCTTTACCACATACTGAAACCCATTCCCCACAAACAGAAACCTCTTCCCCACACACTGAAACCCCTTCCCCACACATTGAAACCCATTCCCACACACTGAAACCCATCCCCACACACTGAAACCTCATCCCCACTCACTGAAATCCCTTCCCTACACACTGAAACCCCTTCCCCACACACTGAAACCCATCCCCACACACGGAAACCTCTTCGCCACACACTGAAACCCCTTTCCCACACACTGAAACCTCTTCCCCACACACTGAAACTTCTTCCCCAGACACTGAACCCCCTTTCCCACACACTGAAACCTCTTCGCCACAGACTGAAACCCTTCCCCACACACTGAAACCTCTTCCCCACACACTGAAACCTCTTCCACACACACTGAAACCTCTTCCCCACACACTGAAACCTCTTCCCCACATACTGAAACCCCTTCCGTACACACTGAAACATCTTCCCCACACATTGAATCCCCTTTACCACACACTGAAACCCCTTCACCAGACACTGAAACCCCTTCCCCACACACTGAAACCTCTTCCCCACACACTGAAACCTCTTCCCCACACACTGAAACACCTTCCCCGCACACTGAAACCTCTTCCCCACACACTGAATCCCCTTCACCACACACTGAAACCCCTTCCCCACACACTGAAACCACTTCCCCACACACTGAAACCCCTTCCCGACACTCTGAAACCCATCCCCACACACAGAAACCCCTTCCAGACACACTGTAACCCATCCCCACACACTGAAACCCTTCCCCACACACTCAAACCTCTTCCCCACACACTGAAACCTCCTCCCCACACACTCAAACCTCTTCCCCACACACTGAAATCTCTTCCCCACACACTGAAACCTCTTCACCACACACTGAAACCCATCCCCAAACTCTGAAAGACTTTCCCACACACTGAAACCTCTTCCCCACACACTGAATCCCCTTTACCACACACTGAAACCCATCCCCACACACTGAAACCTCTTCCCCACACACTGAATCCCCTTTACCACTCACTGAAAACCCTTCCCCACACACTGAAACCACTTCCCCAAACACTGAAACCTCTTCCCCACACACCGAAACACCTTCCCAACACACTGAAACCCATCCCCACACACAGCAACCCCTTCCCCACACAGTGAAACCCATCCCCACACACTGCAACCCTTCCCCACTGAAACATCTTCCCCACACACTGAAACCCCTTCCCCACACACTGAAACCCATCCCCACACACGGAATACTCTTCCCCACACACTGAAACCCATCCCCACACACTGAAACCCCTTTCCCACACACTGAAACCTCTTCCCCACACACTGAAACCTCTTCCCCAGACACTGAACCCCCTTTCCCACACACTGAAACCTCTTCGCCACGTACTGAAACCCTTCCCCACACACTGAAACCTCTTCCCCACACACTGAAATCTCTTCCACACACACTGAAACCTCTTCCCCACATACTGAAACCCCTTCCATACACACTGAAACATCTTCCCCACACATTGAATCCCCTTTACCACACACTGAAACCCCTTCACCACAAACTGAAACCCCTTCCCTACACAGTGAAAACCCTTCCCTACACACTGAAACCTCATCCCCACACACTGAAACCCTTCCCCACAGACTGAAACCCATCCCCACACACAGAAACCCCTTCCCCACACACTGAAACCCATCCCCAAACTCTGAAAGACTTTCCCACACACTGAAACCTCTTCCCCACACACTGAAACCTCTTCTCTACAGACTGAAACCATTCCCCACACACTGAAACCTCTACCCCACACACTGAAACCTCTTCCCCACACACTGAAACCCCTTCCCCTCACACTGAAACCTCCTCACCACACACTGAATCCCCTTCACCACACACTGAAACCCCTTCCCCACACACTGAAACCTCTTCCCCACACACTGAAACCTCTTCCACACACACTGAAACCTCTTCCCCACACACTGAAACCTCTTCCCCACATACTGAAACCCCTTCCGTACACACTGAAACATCTTCCCCACACATTGAATCCCCTTTACCACACACTGAAACCCCTTCACCAGACACTGAAACCCCTTCCCTACACAGTGAAACCCCTTCCCTACACACTGAAACCTCATCCCCACACACTGAAACCCTTCCACACACACTGAAATCCATCCCCACACACAGAGACCCCTTCCCCACACACTGTAACCCATCCCCACCCACTGAAACCCTTCCCCACACACTGAAACCTCTCCCCACACACTGAAACATCTTCCCCACACACTGAAACCTCTTCCCCACAAACTGAAACCTCTTCCCCAGACACTGAAACCCCTTTCCCGCACACTGAAAACTCTTCCCCACACACTGAATCCCCTTCACCACACACTGAGACACCTTTCCCACACACTGAAACCACTTCCCCACACACTGAAACCCCTTCCCCACACATTGAAACCCATCCCCACACACTGAAACCCATCCCCACACACTGAAACCTCATCCCCACACACTGAAATCCCTTCCCTACACACTGAAACCCCTTCCCCACACACTGAAACCCATCCCCACACACGGAATGCACTTCCCCACACACTGAAACCCAACCCCAAACTCTGAAAGACTTTCCCACACACTGAAACCTCTTCCCCACACACTGAAACCTCTTCGCTACAGACTGAAACCATTCCCCACACACTGAAACCTCTACCCCACACACTGAAACCGCTTCCCCACGCACAGAAACCTCTTCCACACACACTGAAACCTCTTCCCCACACACTGAAACCTCTTCCCCAAACACTGAAACCCCTTCCCCGCACACTGAAACCCCTTTACCACACACTGAAACCCCTTCCCCACACACTGAAACCACTTCCCCAAACACTGAAACCTCTTCCCCACACACCGAAACATCTTCCCCACACACTGAAACCCATCCCCACACAAAGCAACCCCTTCCCCACACAGTGAAACCCATCCCCACACACTGCAACCCTTCCCCACACACTGAAACATCTTCCCCACACACTGAAACTCCTTCCCCACACACTGAAACCCATCCCCACACACGGAATGCTCTTCCCCACACACTGAAACCCATCCCCACACACTGAAACCCCTTTCCCACACACTGAAACCTCTTCCCCACACACTGAAACCTCTTCCCCAGACACTGAACCCCCTTTCCCACACACTGAAACCTCTTCGCCACAGACTGAAACCCTTCCCCACACACTGAAACCTCTTCCCCACACACTGAAACCTCTTCCACACACACTGAAACCTCTTCCCCACATACTGAAACCCCTTCCATACACACTGAAACATCTTCCCCACACATTGAATCCCCATGACCACACACTGAAACACCTTCACCACAAACTGAAACCCCTTCCCTACACAGTGAAACCCCTTCCCTACACACTGAAACCTCATCCCCACACACTGAAACCCTTCCCCACACACTGAAACCCATCCCCACACACAGAAACCCCTTCCCCACACACTGTAACCCATCCCCACACACTGAAACCCTTCCCCACACACTGAAACCTCTCCCCACACACTGAAACATCTTGCCCACACACTGAAACCTCTTCCCCACACACTGAAAACTCTTCCCCACACACTGAAACCCCTTTCCCGCTCACTGAAAACTCTTCCCCACACACTGAATCCCCTTCACCACACACTGAAACCCCTTCCCCACACCCTGAAACCACTTCCCCACACACTGAAACCCCTTCCCGACACACTGAAACCCATCCCCACACACAGAAACCCCTTCCCCACACACTGAAACCCATCCCCACACACTGAAACCCTTCCCCACACACTCAAACCTCTTCCCCACACACTGAAACCTCTTCCCCACACACTGAAACCTCTTCCCCACACACTGAAACACCTTCCCCGCACACTGAAACCTCTTCCCCACACACTGAAACCCCTTCCCGACACTCTGAAACCCATCCCCACACACAGAAACCCCTTCCGCACACACTGCAACCCATCCCCACACACTGAAGCCCTTCCCCACACCCTCAAAGCTCTTCCCCACACACTGAAACCTCTTCCCCACGTACAGAAACCTCTTCCCCACACACTCAAACCCCTTCCCGCACACTCAAACCTCTTCCCCACACACTGAAACCTCTTCCCCACACACTGAAACCTCTTCCCCACACACTGAAACCCCTTCCCCACACACTGAAACCACTTCCCCACACACTGAAACCTCTTCCCACACACTGAAACCTCTTCGCCACAGACTGAAACACTTCCCCACACATTGAAACCTCTTCCCCACACACTGAAACATCTTCCACACACTCTGAAACCTCTTACCCACGCACTGAAACCTCTTCCCCACACACTGAAACCCCTTCCCCACACACTGAAACCTCCTCACCACACACTGAATCCCCTTCACCACACACTGAAACCCCTTCCCCACACACTGAAACCTCTTCCCACACACTGAAACCTCTTCGCCACAGACGGAAACCCTTCCCCACACACTGAAAACTCTTCCCCACACACTGAAACCTCTTCCACACACACTGAAACATCTTCCCCACACACTGAAACATCTTCCCCACACACTGAAACCTCTTCCCCACACACTGAATCCCCTTTACCACATACTGAAACCCATTCCCCACAAACTGAAACCTCTTCCCCACACACTGAAACCCCTTCCCCACACATTGAAAACTCTTCCCCACACACAGAAACCCCTTCCCCACACACTGAAACCACTTCCCCAAACACTGAAACCTCTTCCCCACACACCGAAACACCTTCCCCACACACTGAAACTCATCCCCACAAACAGCAACCCCTTCCCCACAGAGTGAAACCCATCCCCACACACTGCAACCCTTCCCCAAACACTGAAACATCTTCCCCACACACTGAAACCCCTTCCCAACACACTGAAACCCATCCCCACACACGGAATACTCTTCCCCACACACTGAAACCCATCCCCACACACTGAAACCCCTTTCCCACACACTGAAACCTCTTCCCCACACACTGAAACCTCTTCCCCAGACACTGGACCCCCTTTCCCACACACTGAAACCTCTTCACCACTGACTGAAACCCTTCCCCACACACTGAAACCTCTTCCCCACACACTGAAACCTCTTCCACACACACTGAAACCTCTTCCCCACATACTGAAACCCCTTCCATACACACTGAAACATCTTCCCCACACATTGAATCCCCTTTAACACACACTGAAACCCCTTCACCACACACTGAAACCCCTTCCCTACACAGTGAAACCTCTTCCCTACACACTGAAACCTCATCCCCACACACTGAAACCCTTCCCCACACACTGAAATCCATCCCCACAAACAGAAACCCCTTCCCCACACACTGTAACCCATCCCCACACACTGAAACCCTTCCCCACACACTGAAACCTCTCCCCACACACTGAAACATCTTCCCCACACACTGAAACCTCTTCCCCACACACTGAAACCTCTTCCCCACACACTGAATCCCCTTCACCACACACTGAAACCCCTTTCGCACACACTGAAACCACTTCCCCACACACTGAAACCCATTCCCCACACATTGAAACCCATTCCCACACACTGAAACCCATCCCCACACACTGAAACCTCATCCCCACACACTGAAACCCCTTCCCTACACACTGAAACCTCTCCCCACACACTGAAACATCTTCCCCACACACTGAAACCTCTTCCCCACACACTGAAACCTCTTCCCCAGACACTGAAACTCCTTCCCCACACACTGAAACCCATCCACACACACGGAATGCTCTTCCCCACACACTGAAACCCATCCCCACACACAGCAACCCCTTCCCCACACAGTGAAACACATCCCCACACACTGCAACCCTTCCCCACACACTGAAACATCTTCCCCACACACTGAAACTCATTCCCCACACACTGAAACCCATCCCCACAGACGGAAAGCTCTTCCCCACACACTGAAACCCATCCCCACACACTGAAACCCCTTTCCCACACACTGAAACCTCTTCCCCACACACTGAAACCTCTTCCCCAGACACTGAACCCCCTTTCCCACACACTGAAACCTCTTCGCCACAGACTGAAACCCTTCCCCACACACTGAAACCTCTTCCCCACACACTGAAACCTCTTCCACACACACTGAAACCTCTTCCCCACATACTGAAACCCCTTCCATACACACTGAAACATCTTCCCCACACATTGAATCCCCATGACCACACACTGAAACACCTTCACCACACACTGAAACCCCTTCCCTACACAGTGAAACCCGTTCCCTACACACTGAAACCTCATCCCCACACACTGAAACCCTTCCCCACACACTGAAATCCATCCCCACACACAGAAACCCCTTCCCCACACACTGTAACCCATCCCCACAAACTGAAACCCTTCCCCACACACTGAAACCACTTCCCCACACACTGAAACCTCTTCCCACACACTGAAACCTCTTCGCGACAGACTGAAACACTTCCCCACACATTGAAACCTCTTCCCCACACACTGAAACATCTTCCACACACTCTGAAACCTCTTACCCACACACTGAAAATTCATCCCCACACACTGAAACCCTTCCCCACACACTGAAATCAATCCCCACACACAGAAACCCCTTCCCCACACACTGTAACCCATCCCCACAAACTGAAACCCTTCCCCACACACTGAAACCACTTCCCCACACTCTGAAACCTCTTCCCACACACTGAAACCTCTTCGCGACAGACTGAAACACTTCCCCACACACTGAAACCCCTTCCCCACGCACTGAAACCACTTCCCCACACACTGAAACCTCTTCCCACACACTGAAACCTCTTCGCCACAGACTGAAACACTTCCCCACACATTGAAACCTCTTCCCCACACACTGAAACATCTTCCACACACTCTGAAACCTCTTACCCACGCACTGAAACCTCTTCCCCACACACTGAAACCCCTTCCCCACACACTGAATCCTCCTCACCACACACTGAATCCCCTTCACCACATACTGAAACCCCTTCCCCACACACTGAAACCTCTTCCCACACACTGAAACCTCTTCGCCACAGACGGAAACCCTTCCCCACACACTGAAACCTGTTCCCCACACACTGAAACCTCTTCCACACACACTGAAACATCTTCCCCACACACTGAAACATCTTCCCCACACACTGAAACCTCTTCCCCACACACTGAATCCCCTTTACCACATACTGAAACCCATTCCCCACAAACTGAAACCTCTTCCCCACACACTGTAACCCCTTCCCCACACATTGAAAACTCTTCCCCACACACTGAAACCCGTTCCCCACACACTGAAACCACTTCCCCAAACACTGAAACCTCTTCCACACACACCGAAACACCTTCCCCACACACTGAAACCCATCCCCACACACAGCAACCCCTTCCCCACACTGTGAAACCCATCCCCACACACTGCAACCCTTCCCCAAACACTGAAACATCTTCCCCACACACAGAAACCCCTTCCCAACACACTGAAAGCCATCCCCACACACGGAATACTCTTCCCCACACACTGAAACCCATCCCCACACACTGAAACCCCTTTCCCACTCACTGAAACCTCTTCCCCACACACTGAAACCTCTTCCCCAGACACTGAACCCCCTTTCGCACACACTGAAACCTCTTCGCCACTGACTGAAACCCTTCCCCACACACTGAAACCTCTTCCCCACACAATGAAACCTCTTCCACACACACTGAAACCTCTTCCCCACACACTGAAACCTCTTCCCCACATACTGAAACCCCTTCCATACACACTGAAACATCTTCCCCACACATTGAATCCCCTTTAACACACACTGAAACCCCTTCACCACACACTGAAACCCCTTCCCTACACAGTGAAACCGCTTCCCTACACACTGAAACCTCATCCCCACACACTGAAACCCTTCCCCACACACTGAAATCCATCCCCACAAACAGAAACCCCTTCCCCACACACTGTAACCCATCCCCACACACTGAAACCCTTCCCCACACACAGAAACCTCTCCCCACACACTGAAACATCTTCCCCACACACTGAAACCTCTTCCCCACACACTGAAACCTCTTCCCCACACACTGAATCCCCTTCAGCACACACTGAAACCCCTTTCGCACACACTGAAACCACTTCCCCACACACTGAAACCCCTTCCCCACACATTGAAACCCATTCCCACACACTGAAACCCATCCCCACACACTGAAACCTCATCCCCACACACTGAAATCCCTTCCCTACACACTGAAACCTCTCCCCACACACTGAAACATCTTCCCCACACACTGAAACCTCTTCCCCACACACTGAAACCTCTTCCCCAGACACTGAAACCCCTTTCCCGCACACTGATAACTCTTCCCCACACACTGAATCCCCTTCACCACACACTGAAACCCCTTCCCCACACACTGAAACCACTTCCCCACACACTGAAACCCCTTCCCGACACACTGAAACCCATCCCCACACACAGAAACCCCTTCCCCACACACTGTAACCCATCCCCACACACTGAAACCCTTCCCCACACACTCAAACCTCTTCCCCACACACTGAAACCTCTTCCCCACACACTGAAACCTCTTCCCCACACACTGAAACACCTTCCCCGCACACTGAAACCTCTTCCCCACACACTGAAACCCCTTCCCGACACTCTGAAACTCATCCCCACACACAGAAACCCCTTCCACACACACTGCAACCCATCCCCACACACTGAAGCCCTTCCCCACACCCTCAAAGCTCTTCCCCACATACTGAAACCCCTTCCCCACACACTGAAACCTCTTCCCACACACTGAAACCTCTTCGCCACAGACGGAAACCCTTCCCCACACACTGAAACCTCTTCCCCACACACTGAAACCTCTTCCACACACACTGAAACATCTTCCCCACACACTGAAACATCTTCCCCACACACTGAAACCTCTTCCCCACACACTGAATCCCCTTTACCACATACTGAAACCCATTCCCCACAAACTGAAACCTCTTCCCCACACACTGTAACCCCTTCCCCACACATTGAAAACTCTTCCCCACACACTGAAACCCCTTCCCCACACACTGAAACCACTTCCCCAAACACTGAAACCTCTTCCCCACACACCGAAACACCTTCCCCACACACTGAAACCCATCCCCACACACAGCAACCCCTTCCCCACACAGTGAAACCCATCCCCACACACTGCAACCCTTCCCCAAACACTGAAACATCTTCCCCACACACTGAAACCCCTTCCCAACACACTGAAACCCATCCCCACACACGGAATACTCTTCCCCACACACTGAAACCCATCCCCACACACTGAAACCCCTTTCCCACACACTGAAACCTCTTCCCCACACACTGAAACCTCTTCCCCAGACACTGAACCCCCTTTCCCACACACTGAAACCTCTTCGCCACTGACTGAAACCCTTCCCCACACACTGAAACCTCTTCCCCACACAATGAAACCTCTTCCACACACACCGCAACCTCTTCCCCACACACTGAAACCTCTTCCCCACATACTGAAACCCCTTCCATACACACTGAAACATCTTCCCCACACATTGAATCCCCTTTAACACACACTGAAACCCCTTCACAACACACTGAAACCCCTTCCCTACACAGTGAAACCGCTTCCCTACACACTGAAACCTCATCCCCACACACTGAAACCCTTCCCCACACACTGAAATCCATCCCCACAAACAGAAACCCCTTCCCCACACACTGTAACCCATCCCCACACACTGAAACCCTTCCCCACACACAGAAACCTCTCCCCACACACTGAAACATCTTCCCCACACACTGAAACCTCTTCCCCACACACTGAAACCCCTTTCGCACACACTGAAACCACTTCCCCACACACTGAAACCCCTTCCCCACACATTGAAACCCATTCCCACACACTGAAACCCATCCCCACACACTGAAACCTCATCCCCACACACTGAAATCCCTTCCCTACACACTGAAACCTCTCCCCACACACTGAAACATCTTCCCCACACACTGAAACCTCTTCCCCACACACTGAAACCTCTTCCCCAGACACTGAAACCCCTTTCCCGCACACTGAAAACTCTTCCCCACACACTGAATCCCCTTCACCACACACTGAAACCCCTTCCCCACACACTGAAACCACTTCCCCACACACTGAAACCCCTTCCCGACACACTGAAACCCATCCCCACACACAGAAACCCCTTCCCCACACACTGTAACCCATCCCCACACACTGAAACCCTTCCCCACACACTCAAACCTCTTCCCCACACACTGAAACCTCTTCCCCACACACTGAAACCTCTTCCCCACACACTGAAACACCTTCCCCGCACACTGAAACCTCTTCCCCACACACTGAAACCCCTTCCCGACACTCTGAAACCCATCCCCACACACAGAAACCCCTTCCACACACACTGCAACCCATCCCCACACACTGAAGCCCTTCCCCACACCCTCAAAGCTCTTCCCCACACACTGAAACCTCTTCCCCACGCACTGAATCCTCTTCCGCACACACTCAAACCCCTTCCCCGCACACTCAAACCTCTTCCCCACACACTGAAACCTCTTCCCCACACACTGAAACCTCTTCCCCACACACTGAAACCCCTTCCCCACACACTGAAACCACTTCCCCACACACTGAAACCTCTTCCCCACACACTGAAACCCCTTCCCCACACACTGAAACCTCCTCACCACACACTGAATCCCCTTCACCACATACTGAAACCCCTTCCCCACACACTGAAACCTCTTCCCACACACTGAAACCTCTTCGCCACAGACGGAAACCCTTCCCCACACACTGAAACCTCTTCCCCACACACTGAAACCTCTTCCACACACACTGAAACATCTTCCCCACACACTGAAACATCTTCCCCACACACTGAAACCTCTTCCCCACACACTGAATCCCCTTTACCACATACTCAAACCCATTCCCCACAAACTGAAAACTCTTCCCCACACACTGAAACCCCTTCCCCTCACACTGAAACCACTTCCCCAAACACTGAAACCTCTTCCCCACACACCGAAACACCTTCCCCACACACTGAAACCCATCCGCACACACAGCAACCCCTTCCCCACACAGTGAAACCCATCCCCACACACTGCAACCCTTCCCCAAACACTGAAACATCTTCCCCACACACTGAAACCCCTTCCCAACACACTGAAACCCATCCCCACACACGGAATACTCTTCCCCACACACTGAAACCCATCCCCACACACTGAAACCCCTTTCTCACACACTGAAACCTCTTCCCCACACACTGAAACCTCTTCCCCAGACACTGAACCCCCTTTCCCACACACTGAAACCTCTTCGCCACTGACTGAAACCCTTCCCCACACACTGCAACCTCTTCCCCACACACTGAAACCTCTTCCACACACACTGAAACCTCTTCCCCACACACTGAAACCTCTTCCCCACATACTGAAACCCCTTCCATACACACTGAAACATCTTCCCCACACATTGAATCCCCTTTAACACACACTGAAACCCCTTCACCACACACTGAAACCCCTTCCCTACACAGTGAAACCCCTTCCCTACACACTGAAACCTCATCCCCACACACTGAAACCCTTCCCCACACACTGAAATCCATCCCCACAAACAGAAACCCCTTCCCCACACACTGTAACCCATCCCCACACACTGAAACCCTTCCCCACACACTGAAACCTCTCCCCACACACTGAAACATCTTCCCCACACACTGAAACCTCTTACCCACACACTGAAACCCCTTTCGCTCACACTGAAACCACTTCCCCACACACTGAAACCCCTTCCCCACACATTGAAACCCATTCCCACACACTGAAACCCATCCCCACACACTGAAACCTCATCCCCACACACTGAAATCCCTTCCCTACACACTGAAACCCCTTCCCCACATACTGAAATCCATCCCCACACACGGAATGCACTTCCCCACACACTGAAACCCATCCCCAAACTCTGAAAGACTTTCCCACTCACTGAAACCTCTTCCCCACACACTGAAACATCTTCGCTACAGACTGAAACCATTCCCCACACACTGAAACCTCTACCCCACACACTGAAACCGCTTCCCCACGCACAGAACCCTCTTCCACACACACTGAAACCTCTTCCCCACACACTGAAACCTCTCCCCACACACTGAAACATCTTCCCCACACACTGAAACCTCTTCCCCACACACTGAAACCTCTTCCCCAGACACTGAAACCCCTTTCCCGCAGACTGAAAACTCTTCCCCACACACTGAATCCCCTTCACCACACACTGAAACCCCTTTCCCACACACTGAAACCACTTCCCCACACACTGAAACCCCTTCCCCACACATTGAAACCCATTCCCTACACACTGAAACCTCATCCCCACAAACTGAAACCCTTCCCCACACACTGAAACCCATCCCCACACACAGAAACCCCTTCCCCACACACTGTAAACCATCCCCACACACTGAAACCCTTCCCCACACACTGAAACCTCTCCCCACACACTGAAACATCTTCCCCACACACTGAAACCTCTTCCCCACACACTGAAACCTCTTTCCCAGACACTGAAACCCCTTTCCCACACACTGAAAACTCTTCCCCACACACAGAATCCCCTTCACCACACACTGAAACCCCTTCCCCACACACTGAATCCCCTTCACCACACACTGAAACCCCTTCCCCACACACTGAAACCTCTTCCCACACAGTGAAACCTCTTCGCCACAGACTGAAACCCTTCCCCACACACTGAAACCTCTTCCCCACACACTGAAACCTCTTCCACACACACTGAAACAACTTCCCCACACACTGAAACATCTTCCCCACACACTGAAACCTCTTCCCCACACACTGAATCCCCTTTACCACATACTGAAACCCATTCCCCACAAACTGAAACCTCTTCCCCACACACTGAAACCCCTTCCCCACACATTGAAACCCATTCCCACACACTGAAACCCATCCCCACACACTGAAACCTCATCCCCACTCACTGAAATCCCTTCCCTACACACTGAAACCCCTTCCCCACACACTGAAACCCATCCCCACACACGGAATGCTCTTCTCCACACACTGAAACCCATCCCCAAACTCTGAAAGACTTTCCCACACACTGAAACCTCTTCCCCACACACTGAAACCTCTTCGCTACAGACTGAAACCATTCCCCACACACTGAAACCTCTTCCCCACACACTGAAACCGCTTCCCCACGCGCAGAAACCTCTTCCACACACACTGAAACCTCTTCCCCACACACTGAAACCTCTTCCCCACAAACTGAAACCCCTTCCCCGCACACTGAAACCTCTTCCCCACACACTGAATCCCCTTTACCACACACTGAAACCCCTTCCCCACACACTGAAACCACTTCCCCAAACACTGAAACCTCTTCCCCACACACAGCAACCTCTTCCCCACACACTGAAACCTCTTCGCTACAGACTGAAACCATTCCCCACACACTGAAACCTCTTCCCCACACACTGAAACCGCTTCCCCACGCGCAGAAACCTCTTCCACACACACTGAAACCTCTTCCCCACACACTGAAACCTCTTCCCCACAAACTGAAACCCCTTCCCCGCACACTGAAACCTCTTCCCCACACACTGAATCCCCTTTACCACACACTGAAACCCCTTCCCCACACACTGAAACCACTTCCCCAAACACTGAAACCTCTTCCCCACACACCGAAACACCTTCCCGACACACTGAAACCCATCCCCACACACAGCAACCCCTTCCCCACACAGTGAAACCCATCCCCACACACTGCAACCCTTCCCCAAACACTGAAACATCTTCCCCACACACTGAAACCCCTTCCCAACACACTGAAACCCATCCCCACACACGGAATACTCTTCCCCACACACTGAAACCCATCCCCACACACTGAAACCCCTTTCCCACACACTGAAACCTCTTCCCCACACACTGAAACCTCTTCCCCAGACACTGAACCCCCTTTCCCACACATGAAACCTCTTCGCCACAGACTGAAACCCTTCCCCACACACTGAAACCTCTTCCCCACATACTGAAACCCCTTCCATACACACTGAAACATCTTCCCCACACATTGAATCCCCTTTACCACACACTGAAACCCCTTCACCAGACACTGAAACCCCTTCCCTACACAGTGAAACCCCTTCCCTACACACTGAAACCTCATCCCCACACACTGAAACCCTTCCACACACACTGAAATCCATCCCCACACACAGAAACCCCTTTCCCACACACTGTAACCCATCCCCACACACTGAAACCCTTCCCCACACACTGAAACCTCTCCCCACACACTGAAACATCTTCCCCACAAACTGAAACCTCTTCCCCAGACACTGAAACCCCTTTCCCGCACACTGAAAACTCTTCCCCACACACTGAACCCCCTTCACCACGCTCTGAAACCCCTTTCCCACACACTGAAACCACTTCCCCACACACTGAAACCCCTTCCCCACACATTGAAACCCATTCCCACACACTGAAACCCATCCCCACACACTGAAACCTCATCCCCACACACTGAAATCCCTTCCCTACACACTGAAACCCCTTCCCCACACACTGAAACCCATCCCCACACACGGAATGCGCTTCCCCACACACTGAAACCCAACCCCAAACTCTGAAAGACTTTCCCACACACTGAAACCTCTTCCCCACACACTGAAGCCTCTTCGCTACAGACTGAAACCATTCCCCACACACTGAAACGTCTACCCCACACACTGAAACCGTTCCCCACGCACAGAAACCTCTTCCACACACACTGAAACCTCTTCCCCACACACTGAAACCTCTTCCCCAAACACTGAAACCCCTTCCCCGCACACTGAAACCCCTTTACCACACACTGAAACCCCTTCCCCACACACTGAAACCACTTCCCCAAACACTGAAACCTCTTCCCCACACACCGAAACATCTTCCCCACACACTGAAACCCATCCCCACACACAGCAACCCCTTCCCCACACAGTGAAACCCAACCCCACACACTGCAACCCTTCCCCACACACTGAAACATCTTCCCCACACACTGAAACTACTTCCCCACACACTGAAACCCATCCCCACACACGGAATGCTCTTCCCCACACACTGAAACCCATCCCCACACACTGAAACCCCTTTCCCACACACTGAAACCTCTTCCCCACACACTGAAACCTCTTCCCCAGACACTGAACCCCCTTTCCCACACACTGAAACCTCTTCGCCACAGACTGAAACCCTTCCCCACACACTGAAACCTCTTCCCCACACACTGAAACCTCTTCCCCACACACTGAAACCTCTTCCCCACATACTGAAACCCCTTCCATACACACTGAAACATCTTCCCCACACATTGAATCCCCATGACCACCCACTGAAACACCTTCTCCACTCACTGAAACCCCTTCCCTACACAGTGAAACCCCTTCCCAACACACTGAAACCTCATCCCCACACACTGAAACCCTTCCCCACACACTGAAACCCATCCCCACACACAGAAACCCCTTCCCCACACACTGTAACCCATCCCCACACACTGAAACCCTTCCCCACACACTGAAACCTCTCCCCACACACTGAAACATCTTCCCCACACACTGAAACCTCTTCCCCACACACTGAAACCTCTTCCCCAGACACTGAAACCCCTTTCCCGCACACTGAAAACTCTTCCCCACACACTGAATCCCCTTCACCACTCACTGAAACCCCTTCCCCACACACTGAAACCCATCCCCACACACGGAATGCTCTTCTCCACACACTGAAACCCATCCCCAAACTCTGAAAGACTTTCCCACACACTGAAACCTCTTCCCCACACACTGAAACCTCTTCGCTACAGGCTGAAACCATTCCCCACACACTGAAACCTCTTCCCCACACACTGAAACCGCTTCCCCACGCGCAGAAACCTCTTCCACACACACTGAAACCTCTTCCCCACACACTGAAACCTCTTCCCCACAAACTGAAACCCCTTCCCCGCACACTGAAACCTCTTCCCCACACACTGAATCCCCTTTACCACACACTGAAACCCCTTCCCCACACACTGAAACCACTTCCCCAAACACTGAAACCTCTTCCCCACACACAGCAACCTCTTCCCCACACACTGAAACCTCTTCGCTACAGACTGAAACCATTCCCCACACACTGAAACCTCTTCCCCACACACTGAAACCGCTTCCCCACGCGCAGAAACCTCTTCCACACACACTGAAACCTCTTCCCCACACACTGAAACCTCTTCCCCACAAACTGAAACCCCTTCCCCGCACACTGAAACCTCTTCCCCACACACTGAATCCCCTTTACCACACACTGAAACCCCTTCCCCACACACTGAAACCACTTCCCCAAACACTGAAACCTCTTCCCCACACACCGAAACACCTTCCCGACACACTGAAACCCATCCCCACACACAGCAACCCCTTCCCCACACAGTGAAACCCATCCCCACACACTGCAACCCTTCCCCAAACACTGAAACATCTTCCCCACACACTGAAACCCCTTCCCAACACACTGAAACCCATCCCCACACACGGAATACTCTTCCCCACACACTGAAACCCATCCCCACACACTGAAACCCCTTTCCCACACACTGAAACCTCTTCCCCACACACTGAAACCTCTTCCTCAGACACTGAACCCCCTTTCCCACACATGAAACCTCTTCGCCACAGACTGAAACCCATCCCCACACACTGAAACCTCTTCCCCACATACTGAAACCCCTTCCATACACACTGAAACATCTTCCCCACACATTGAATCCCCTTTACCACACACTGAAACCCCTTCACCAGACACTGAAACCCCTTCCCTACACAGTGAAACCCCTTCCCTACACACTGAAACCTCATCCCCACACACTGAAACCCTTCCACACACACTGAAATCCATCCCCACACACAGAAACCCCTTTCCCACACACTGTAACCCATCCCCACACACTGAAACCCTTCCCCACACACTGAAACCTCTCCCCACACACTGAAACATCTTCCCCACAAACTGAAACCTCTTCCCCAGACACTGAAACCCCTTTCCCGCACACTGAAAACTCTTCCCCACACACTGAACCCCCTTCACCACGCTCTGAAACCCCTTTCCCACACACTGAAACCACTTCCCCACACACTGAAACCCCTTCCCCACACATTGAAACCCATTCCCACACACTGAAACCCATCCCCACACACTGAAACCTCATCCCCACACACTGAAATCCCTTCCCTACACACTGAAACCCCTTCCCCACACACTGAAACCCATCCCCACACACGGAATGCACTTCCCCACACACTGAAACCCAACCCCAAACTCTGAAAGACTTTCCCACACACTGAAACCTCTTCCCCACACACTGAAGCCTCTTCGCTACAGACTGAAACCATTCCCCACACACTGAAACGTCTACCCCACACACTGAAACCGTTCCCCACGCACAGAAACCTCTTCCACACACACTGAAACCTCTTCCCCACACACTGAAACCTCTTCCCCAAACACTGAAACCCCTTCCCCGCACACTGAAACCCCTTTACCACACACTGAAACCCCTTCCCCACACACTGAAACCACTTCCCCAAACACTGAAACCTCTTCCCCACACACCGAAACATCTTCCCCACACACTGAAACCCATCCCCACACACAGCAACCCCTTCCCCACACAGTGAAACCCAACCCCACACACTGCAACCCTTCCCCACACACTGAAACATCTTCCCCACACACTGAAACTACTTCCCCACACACTGAAACCCATCCCCACACACGGAATGCTCTTCCCCACACACTGAAACCCATCCCCACACACTGAAACCCCTTTCCCACACACTGAAACCTCTTCCCCACACACTGAAACCTCTTCCCCAGACACTGAACCCCCTTTCCCACACACTGAAACCTCTTCGCCACAGACTGAAACCCTTCCCCACACACTGAAACCTCTTCCCCACATACTGAAACCCCTTCCATACACACTGAAACATCTTCCCCACACATTGAATCCCCTTTACCACACACTGAAACCCCTTCACCAGACACTGAAACCCCTTCCCCACACACTGAAACCTCTTCCCCACACACTGAAACCTCTTCCCCACACACTGAAACCTCTTCCCCACATACTGAAACCCCTTCCATACACACTGAAACATCTTCCCCACACATTGAATCCCCATGACCACACACTGAAACACCTTCTCCACTCACTGAAACCCCTTCCCTACACAGTGAAACCCCTTCCCAACACACTGAAACCTCATCCCCACACACTGAAACCCTTCCCCACACACTGAAACCCATCCCCACACACAGAAACCCCTTCCCCACACACTGTAACCCATCCCCACACACTGAAACCCTTCCCCACACACTGAAACCTCTCCCCACACACTGAAACATCTTCCCCACACACTGAAACCTCTTCCCCACACACTGAAACCTCTTCCCCAGACACTGAAACCCCTTTCCCGCACACTGAAAACTCTTCCCCACACACTGAATCCCCTTCACCACTCACTGAAACCCCTTCCCCACACACTGAAACCACTTCCCCACACACTGAAACCCCTTCCCGACACACTGAAACCCATCCCCACACACAGAAACCCCTTCCCCACGCACTGTAACCCATCCCCACACACTGAAACCCTTCCCCACACACTCAAACCTCTTCCCCACACACTGAAACCTCTTCCCCACACACTGAAACCTCTTCCCCACACACTGAAACACCTTCCCCGCACACTGAAACCGCTTCCCCACACACTGAATCCCCTTCACCACACACTGAAACCCCTTCCCCACACACTGAGACCACTTCTCCACACACTGAAACCCCTTCCCGACACTCTGAATCCCATCCCCACATACAGAAACCCCTTCTGCACACACTGCAACCCATCCCCACACACTGAATCCCTTCCCCACACACTCAAAGCTCTTCCCCACACACTGAAACCTCTTCCCCACGCACTGAAACCTCTTCCCCACACACTCAAACCCCTTCCCCGCACACTCAAACCTCTTCCCCACACACTGAAACCTCTTCCCCACACACTGAAACCTCTTCCCCACACACTGAAACCCCTTCCCCACACACAGAAACCACTTCCCCACACACTGAAACCCCTTCCCGACACACTGAAACCCATCCCCACACACAGAAACCCCTTCCCCACACACTGTAACCCATCCCCACACACTGAAACCCTTCCCCACACACTCAAACCTCTTCCCCACACACTGAAACCTCTTCCCCACACACTGAAACCTCTTCCCCACACACTGAAACACCTTCCCCGCACACTGAAACCGCTTCCCCACACACTGAATCCCCTTCACCACACACTGAAACCCCTTCCCCACACACTGAGACCACTTCTCCACACACTGAAACCCCTTCCCGACACTCTGAATCCCATCCCCACATACAGAAACCCCTTCCGCACACACTGCAACCCATCCCCACACACTGAAGCCCTTCCCCACACACTCAAAGCTCTTCCCCACACACTGAAACCTCTTCCCCACGCACTGAAACCTCTTCCCCACACACTCAAACCCCTTCCCCTCACACTCAAACCTCTTCCCCACACACTGAAACCTCTTCCCCACACACTGAAACCTCTTCCCCACACACTGAAACCCCTTCCCCACACACTGAAACCACTTCCCCACACACTGAAACCTCTTCCCACACACTGAAACCTCTTCGCCACAGACTGAAACACTTCCCCACACATTGAAACCTCTTCCCCACACACTGAAACATCTTCCACACACTCTGAAACCTCTTACCCACGCACTGAAACCTCTTCCCCACACACTGAAACCTCTTCCCACACACTGAAACCTCTTCGCCACAGACGGAAACCCTTCCCCACACACTGAAACCTCTTCCCCACACACTGAAACCTCTTCCACACACACTGAAACATCTTCCCCACACACTGAAACATCTTCCCCACACACTGAAACCTCTTCCCCACACACTGAATCCCCTTTACCACATACTGAAACCCATTCCCCACAAACTGAAACCTCTTCCCCACACACTGAAACCCCTTCCCCACACATTGAAAACTCTTCCCCACACACTGAAACCCCTTCCCCACACACTGAAACCACTTCCCCAAACACTGAAACCTCTTCCCCACACACCGAAACACCTTCCCCACACACTGAAACCCATCCCCACACACAGCAACCCCTTCCCCACACAGTGAAACCCATCCCCACACACTGCAACCCTTCCCCAAACACTGAAACATCTTCCCCACACACTGAAACCCCTTCCCAACACACTGAAACCCATCCCCACACACGGAATACTCTTCCCCACACACTGAAACCCATCCCCACACACTGAAACCCCTTTCCCACACACTGAAACCTCTTCCCCACACACTGAAACCTCTTCCCCAGACACTGAACCCCCTTTCCCACACACTGAAACCTCTTCGCCACTGACTGAAACACTTCCCCACACACTGAAACCTCTTCCCCACACACTGAAACCTCTTCCACACACACTGAAACCTCTTCCCCACACACTGAAACCTCTTCCCCACATACTGAAACCCCTTCCATACACACTGAAACATCTTCCCCACACATTGAATCCCCTTTAACACACACTGAAACCCCTTCACCACACACTGAAACCCCTTCCCTACACAGTGAAACCCATTCCCTACACACTGAAACCTCATCCCCACACACTGAAACCCTTCCCCACACACTGAAATCCATCCCCACAAACAGAAACCCCTTCCCCACACACTGTAACCCATCCCCACACACTGAAACCCTTCCCCACACACTGAAACCTCTCCCCACACACTGAAACATCTTCCCCACACACTGAAACCTCTTCCCCACACACTGAAACCTCTTCCCCAGACACTGAAACCCCTTTCCCGCACACTGAAATCTCTTCCCCACACACGGAATCCCCTCTCCCACACACTGAAACCACTTCCCCACACACTGAAACCCCTTCCCCACACATTGAAACCCATTCCCACACACTGAAACCCATCCCCACACACTGAAACCTCATCCCCACACACTGAAATCCCTTCCCTACACACTGAAACCCCTTCCCCACACACAGAAATCCATCCCCACACACGGAATGCACTTCCCCACACACTGAAACCCATCCCCAAACTCTGAAAGACTTTCCCACTCACTGAAACCTCTTCCCCACACACTGAAACCTCTTCGCTACAGACTGAAACCATTCCCCACACACTGAAACCTCTACCCCACACACTGAAACCGCTTCCCCACGCACAGAAACCTCTTCCACACACACTGAAACCTCTTCCCCACACACTGAAACCTCTCCCCACACACTGAAACATCTTCCCCACACACTGAAACCTCTTCCCCACACACTGAAACCTCTTCCCCAGACACTGAAACCCCTTTCCCGCACACTGAAAACTCTTCGCCACACACTGAATCCCCTTCACCACACACTGAAACCCCTTTCCCACACACTGAAAACACTTCCCCACACACTGAAACCCCTTCCCCACACATTGAAACCCATTCCCACACACTGAAACCCATCCCCACACACTGAAACATCATCCCCACACACTGAAATCCCTTCCCTACACACTGAAACCCCTTCCCCACACACTGAAACCCATCCCCACACACGGAATGCACTTCCCCACACACTGAAACCCAACCCCAAACTCTGAAAGACTTTCCCACACACTGAAACCTCTTCCCCACACACTGAAACCTCTTCGCTACAGACTGAAACCATTCCCCACACACTGAAACCTATACCCCACACACTGAAACCGCTTCCCCACGCACAGAAACCTCTTCCGCACACCCTGCAACCCATCCCCACACACTGAAACCCTTCCCCACACACTCAAAGCTCTTCCCCACACACTGAAACCTCTTCCCCACGCACTGAAACATCTTCCCCACACACTCAAACCCCTTCCCCGCACACTCAAACCTCTTCCCCACACACTGAAACCTCTTCCCCACACACTGAAACCTCTTCCCCACAAACTGAAACCCCTTCCCCACACACTGAAACCACTTCCCCACACACTGAAACCTCTTCCCACACACTGACACCTCTTCGCCACAGACTGAAACCTCTTCCCCACACACTGAAACCTCTTCCCCACACACTGAAACATCTTCCACACACTCTGAAACCTCTTACCCACACACTGAAACCTCTTGCCCACACACTGAAACCTCTTCCCCACACACTGAATCCCCTTAACCACATACTGAAACCCATTCCCCACAAACTGAAACCTCTTCCCCACACACTGAAACCCCTTCCCCACACATTTAAAACTCTTCCCCACACACTGAAACCACTTCCCCAAACACTGAAACCTCTTCCCCACACACCGAAACACCTTCCCCACACACTGAAACCCATCCCCACACACAGCAACCCCTTCCCCACACAGTGAAACCCATCCCCACACACTGCAACCCTTCCCCAAACACTGAAACATCTTCCCCACACACTGAAACCCCTTCCCAACACACTGAAACCCATCCCCACACACGGAATACTCTTCCCCACACACTGAAACCCATCCCCACACACTGAAACCCCTTTCCCACACACTGAAACCTCTTCCCCACACACTGAAACCTCTTCCCCAGACACTGAACCCCCTTTCCCACACACTGAAACCTCTTCGCAACAGACTGAAACCCTTCCCCACACACTGAAACCTCTTCCCCACACACTGAAACCTCTTCCACACACACTGAAACCTCTTCCCCACACACTGAAACCTCTTCCCCACATACTGAAACCCCTTCCATACACACTGAAACATCTTCCCCACACATTGAATCCCCTTTAACACACACTGAAACCCCTTCCCCACACACTGAAACCCCTTCCCCACACAGTGAAACCCCTTCCCTACACACTGAAACCTCATCCCCACACACTGAAACCCTTCCCCACACACTGAAATCCATCCCCACACACAGAAACCCCTTCCCCACACACTGTAACCCATCCCCACACACTGAAACCCTTCCCCACACACTGAAACCTCTCCCCACACACTGAAACATCTTCCCCACACACTGAAACCTCTTCCCCACACACTGAAACCTCTTCCCCAGACACTGAAACCCCTTTCCCGCACACTGAAAACTCTTCCCCACACACTGAATCCCATTCACCACACACTGAAACCCCTTTCCCACACACTGAAACCACTTCCCCACACACTGAAACCCCTTCCCCACACATTGAAACCCATTCCCACACACTGAAACCCATCCCCACACACTGAAACCTCATCCCCACACACTGAAATCCCTTCCCTACACACTGAAACCCCTTCCCCACTCACTGAAACCCATCCCCACACACGGAATGCACTTCCCCACACACTGAAACCCATCCCCAAACTCTGAAAGACTTTCCCACACACTGAAACCTCTTCCCCACACACTGAAACCTCTTCGCTACAGACTGAAACCATTCCCCACGCACTGAAACCTCTACCCCACACACTGAAACCGCTTCCCCACGCACAGAAACCGCTTCCACACACACTGAAACCTCTTCCCCACACACTGAAACCTCTTCCCCACACACTGAAACCCCTTCCCCGCACACTGAAACCCCTTTACCACACACTGAAACCCCTTCCCCACACACTGAAACCACTTCCCCAAACACTGAAACCTCTTCCCCACATATCGAAACATCTTCCCCACACACTGAAACCCATCCCCACACACAGCAACCCCTTCCCCACACAGTGAAACCCATCCCCACACACTGCAACCCTTCCCCACAGACTGAAACATCTTCCCCACACACTGAAGCTCCTTCCCCGCACACTGAAACCCATCCCCACACACGGAATGCTCTTCCCCACACACTGAAACCCATCCCCACACACTGAAACCCCTTTCCCACACACTGAAACCTCTTCCCCACACACTGAAGCCTCTTCCCCAGACACTGAACCCCCTTTCCCACAGACTGAAACCTCTTCGACACAGACTGAAACCATTCCCCACACACTGAAACCTCTTCCCCACACGCTGAAACCTCTTCCACACACACTGAAACCTCTTCCCCACATACTGAAACCCCTTCCATACACACTGAAACATCTTCCCCACACATTGAATCCCCATTCCCACACACTGAAACACCTTCACCACACACTGAAACCCCTTCCCTACACAGTGAAACCCCTTCCCTACACACTGAATCTCATCCCCACACACTGAAACCCTTCCCCACACACTGAAACCCATCCCCACACACAGAAACCCCTTCCCCACACACTGTAACCCATCCCCACACACATGAAACCCTTCCCCACACACTGAAACCTCTCCCCACACACTGAAACATCTTCCCCACACACTGAAACCTCTTCCCCACACACTGAAACCTCTTCCCCAGACACTGAAACCCCTTTCCCGCACACTGAAAACTCTTCCCCACACACTGAATCCCCTTCACCACCCACTGAAACCCCTTCCCCACCCACTGAAACCACTTCCCCACACACTGAAACCCCTTCCCGACACACTGAAACCCATCCCCACACACAGAAACCCCTTCCCCACACACTGTAACCCATCCCCACACACTGAAACCCTTCCCCACACACTCAAACCTCTTCCCCACACACTGAAACCTCTTCCCCACACACTGAAACCTCTTCCCCACACACTGAAACACCTTCCCCGCACACTGAAACCTCTTCCCCACACACTGAATCCCCTTCACCACACACTGAAACTGCTTCCCCACACACTGAGACCACTTCTCCACACACGGAAACCCCTTCCTGACACTCTGAAACCCATCGCCACACACAGAAACCCCTTCCGCACACACTGCAACCCATCCCCACACACTGAAACCCTTCCCCACACACTCAAAGCTCTTCCCCACACACTGAAACCTCTTCCCCACGCACTGAAACCTCTTCCCCACACACTCAAACCCCTTCCCCGCACACTCAAACCTCTTCCCCACACACTGAAACCTCTTCCCCACACACTGAAACCTCTTCCCCACACACTGAAACCCCTTCCCCACACACTGAAACCTCTTCCCACACACTGAAACCTCTTCGCCACAGACTGAAACACTTCCCCACACATTGAAACCTCTTCCCCACACACTGAAACATCTTCCACACACTCTGAAACCTCTTACCCACACACTGAAACCTCTTCCCCACACACTGAAACCCCTTCCCCACACACTGAAACCTTCTCACCACACACTGAATCCCCTTCACCACACACTGAAACTCCTTCCCCACACACTGAAACCTCTTCCCACACACTGAAACCTCTTCGCCACAGACTGAATATCTTCCCCACACACTGAAACCTCTTCCCCACACACTGAAACCTCTTCCACACACACTGAAACATCTTCCCCACACACTGAAACATCTTCCCCACACACTGAAACCTCTTCCCCACACACTGAATCCCCTTTGCCACATACTGAAACCCATTCCCCACAAACTGAAACCTCTTCCCCACACACTGAAACCCCTTCCCCACACATTGAAAACTCTTCCCCACACACTGAAACCCCTTCCCCACACACTGAAACCACTTCCCCAAACACTGAAACCTCTTCCCCACACACCGAAACACCTTCCCCACACACTGAAACCCATCCCCACACACAGCAACCCCTTCCCCACACAGTGAAACCCATCCCCACACACTGCAACCCTTCCCCAAACACTGAAACATCTTCCCCACACACTGAAACCCCTTCCCAACACACTGAAACCCATCCCCACACACGGAATACTCTTCCCCACACACTGAAACCCATCCCCACACACTGAAACTCCTTTCCCACACACTGAAAACTCTTCCCCACACACTGAAACCTCTTCCCCAGACACTGAACCCCCTTTCCCACACACTGAAACCTCTTCGCCACTGACTGAAACCCTTCCCCACACACTGAAACCTCTTCCCCACACACTGAAACCTCTTCCACACACACTGAAACCTCTTCCCCACACACTGAAACCTCTTCCCCACATACTGAAACCCCTTCCATACACACTGAAACATCTTCCCCACACATTGAATCCCCTTTAACACACACTGAAACACCTTCACCACACACTGAAACCCCTTCACCACACACTGAAACCCCTTCCCCACACAGTGAAACCCCTTCCCTACACACTGAAACCTCATCCCCACACACTGAAACCATTCCCCACACACTGAAATCCATCCCCACACACAGAAACCCCTTCCCCACACACTGTACCCCATCCCCACACACTGAAAACCTTCCCCACACACTGAAACCTCTCCCCACACACTGAAACATCTTCCCCACACACTGAAACCTCTTCCCCACACACTGAAACCTCTTCCACACACACTGAAACCTCTTCCCCACACACTGAAACCTCTTCCCCACATACTGAAACCCCTTCCATACACACTGAAACATCTTCCCCACACATTGAATCCCCTTTAACACACACTGAAACCCCTTCACCACACACTGAAACCCCTTCCCCACACAGTGAAACCCCTTCCCTACACACTGAAACCTCATCCCCACACACTGAAACCCTTCCCCACACACTGAAACCTCTCCCCACACACTGAAACATCTTCCCCACACACTGAAACCTCTTCCCCACACACTGAAACCTCTTCCACACACACTGAAACCTCTTCCCCACACACTGAAACCTCTTCCCCACATACTGAAACCCCTTCCATACACACTGAAACATCTTCCCCACACATTGAATCCCCTTTAACACACACTGAAACCCCTTCACCACACACTGAAACCCCTTCCCCACACAGTGAAACCCCTTCCCTACACACTGAAACCTCATCCCCACACACTGAAACCCTTCCCCACACACTGAAATCCATCCCCACACACAGAAACCCCTTCCCCACACACTGTAACCCATCCCCACACACTGAAACCCTTCCCCACACACTGAAACCTCTCCCCACACACTGAAACATCTTCCCCACACACTGAAACCTCTTCCCCACACACTGAAACCTCTTCCCCAGACACTGAAACCCCTTTCCCGCACAGTGAAAACTCTTCCCCACACACTGAATCCCATTCACCACACACTGAAACCCCTTTCCCACACACTGAAACCACTTCCCCACACACTGAAACCCCTTCCCCACACATTGAAACCCATTCCCACACACTGAAACCCATCCCCACACACTGAAACCTCATCCCCACACACTGAAATCCCTTCCCTACACACTGAAACCCCTTCCCCACTCACTGAAACCCATCCCCACACACGGAATGCACTTCCCCACACACTGAAACCCATCCCCAAACTCTGAAAGACTTTCCCACACACTGAAACCTCTTCCCCACACACTGAAACCTCTTCGCTACAGACTGAAACCATTCCCCACGCACTGAAACCTCTACCCCACACACTGAAACCGCTTCCCCACGCACAGAAACCTCTTCCACACACACTGAAACCTCTTCCCCACACACTGAAACCTCTTCCCCACACACTGAAACCCCTTCCCCGCACACTGAAACCCCTTTACCACACACTGAAACCCCTTCCCCACGCACTGAAACCACTTCCCCAAACACTGAAACCTCTTCCCCACACATCGAAACATCTTCCCCACACACTGAAACCCATCCCCACACACAGCAACCCCTTCCCCACACAGTGAAACCCATCCCCACACACTGCAACCCTTCCCCACAGACTGAAACATCTTCCCCACACACTGAAACTCCTTCCCCGCACACTGAAACCCATCCCCACACACGGAATGCTCTTCCCCACACACTGAAACCCATCCCCACACACTGAAACCCCTTTCCCACACACTGAAACCTCTTCCCCACACACTGACACCTCTTCCCCAGACACTGAACCCCCTTTCCCACAGACTGAAACCTCTTCGCCACAGACTGAAACCCTTCCCCACACACTGAAACCTCTTCCCCACACGCTGAAACCTCTTCCACACACACTGAAACCTCTTCCCCACATACTGAAACCCCTTCCATACACACTGAAACATCTTCCCCACACATTGAATCCCCATTCCCACACACTGAAACACCTTCCCCACACACTGAAACCCCTTCCCTACACAGTGAAACCCCTTCCCTACACACTGAAACCTCATCCCCACACACTGAAACCCTTCCCCACACACTGAAACCCATCCCCACACACAGAAACCCCTTCCCCACACACTGTAACCCATCCCCACACACATGAAACCCTTCCCCACACACTGAAACCTCTCCCCACACACTGAAACATCTTCCCCACACACTGAAACCTCTTCCCCACACACTGAAACCTCTTCCCCAGACACTGAAACCCCTTTCCCGCACACTGAAAACTCTTCCCCACACACTGAATCCCCTTCACCACCCACTGAAACCCCTTCCCCACCCACTGAAACCACTTCCCCACACACTGAAACCCCTTCCCGACACACTGAAACCCATCCCCACACACAGAAACCCCTTCCCCACACACTGTAACCCATCCCCACACACTGAAACCCTTCCCCACACACTCAAACCTCTTCCCCACACACTGAAACCTCTTCCCCACACACTGAAACCTCTTCCCCACACACTGAAACACCTTCCCCGCACACTGAAACCTCTTCCCCACACACTGAATCCCCTTCACCACACACTGAAACTGCTTCCCCACACACTGAGACCACTTCTCCACACACGGAAACCCCTTCCTGACACTCTGAAACCCATCGCCACACACAGAAACCCCTTCCGCACACACTGCAACCCATCCCCACACACTGAAACCCTTCCCCACACACTCAAAGCTCTTCCCCACACACTGAAACCTCTTCCCCACGCACTGAAACCTCTTCCCCACACACTCAAACCCCTTCCCCGCACACTCAAACCTCTTCCCCACACACTGAAACCTCTTCCCCACACACTGAAACCTCTTCCCCACACACTGAAACCCCTTCCCCACACACTGAAACCTCTTCCCACACACTGAAACCTCTTCGCCACAGACTGAAACACTTCCCCACACATTGAAACCTCTTCCCCACACACTGAAACATCTTCCACACACTCTGAAACCTCTTACCCACACACTGAAACCTCTTCCCCACACACTGAAACCCCTTCCCCACACACTGAAACCTTCTCACCACACACTGAATCCCCTTCACCACACACTGAAACCCCTTCCCCACACACTGAAACCTCTTCCCACACACTGAAACCTCTTCGCCACAGACTGAATATCTTCCCCACACACTGAAACCTCTTCCCCACACATTGAAACCTCTTCCACACACACTGAAACATCTTCCCCACACACTGAAACATGTTCCCCACACACTGAAACCTCTTCCCCACACACTGAATCCCCTTTGCCACATACTGAAACCCATTCCCCACAAACTGAAACCTCTTCCCCACACACTGAAACCCCTTCCCCACACATTGAAAACTCTTCCCCACACACTGAGACCCCTTCCCCACACACTGAAACCACTTCCCCAAACACTGAAACCTCTTCCCCACACACCGAAACACCTTCCCCACACACTGAAACCCATCCCCACACACAGCAACCCCTTCCCCACACAGTGAAACCCATCCCCACACACTGCAACCCTTCCCCAAACACTGAAACATCTTCCCCACACACTGAAACCCCTTCCCAACACACTGAAACCCATCCCCACACACGGAATACTCTTCCCCACACACTGAAACCCATCCCCACACACTGAAACCCCTTTCCCACACACTGAAACCTCTTCCCCACACACTGAAACATCTTCCCCAGACACTGAACCCCCTTTCCCACACACTGAAACCTCTTCGCCACTGACTGAAACCCTTCCCCACACACTGAAACCTCTTCCCCACACACTGAAACCTCTTCCACACACACTGAAACCTCTTCCCCACACACTGAAACCTCTTCCCCACATACTGAAACCCCTTCCATACACACTGAAACATCTTCCCCACACATTGAATCCCCTTTAACACACACTGAAACACCTTCACCACACACTGAAACCCCTTCCCTACACAGTGAAACCCCTTCCCTACACACTGAAACCTCATCCCCACACACTGAAACCCTTCCCCACACACTGAAATCCATCCCCACACACAGAAACCCCTTCCCCACACACTGTACCCCATCCCCACACACTGAAAACCTTCCCCACACACTGAAACCTCTCCCCACACACTGAAACATCTTCCCCACACACTGAAACCTCTTCCCCACACACTGAAACCTCTTCCCCAGACACTGAAACCCCTTTCCCGCACACTGAAAACTCTTCCCCACACACTGAATCCCCTTCACCACACACTGAAACCCCTTTCCCACACACTGAAACCTCTTCCCCACACACTGAAACCCCTTCCCCACACACTGAAACCTTCTCACCACACACTGAATCCCCTTCACCACACACTGAAACCCCTTCCCCACTACTGAAACCTCTTCCCACACACTGAAACCTCTCCGCCACAGACTGAAACCCTTGCCCACACACTGAAACCTCTTCCCCACACACTGAAACCTCTTCCACACACACTGAAACATCTTCCCAACACACTGAAACATCTTGCCCACACACTGAAACCTCTTCCCCACACACTGAATCCCCTTTGCCACATACTGAAACCCTTTCCCCACAAACTGAAACCTCTTCCCCACACACTGAAACCCCTTCCCCACACATTGAAAACACTTCCCCACACACTGAAACCCCTTCCCCACACACTGAAACCACTTCCCCAAACACTGAAACCTCTTCCCCACACACCGAAACATCTTCCCCACACACTGAAACCCATCCCCACACACAGCAACCCCTTCCCCACACAGTGAAACCCATCCCCACACACTGCAACCCTTCCCCAAACACTGAAACATCTTCCCCACACACTGAAACCCCTTCCCAACACACTGAAACCCATCCCCACACACGGAATACTCTTCCCCACACAATGAAACCCATCCCCACACACTGAAACCCCTTTCCCACACACTGAAACCTCTTCCCCACACACTGAAACCTCTTCCCCAGACACTGAACCCCCTTTCCCACACACTGAAACCTCTTCGCCACAGACTGAAACCCTTCCCCACACACTGAAACCTCTTCCCCACACACTGAAACCTCTTCCACACACACTGAAACCTCTTCCCCACACACTGAAACCTCTTCCCCACATACTGAAACCCCTTCCATACACACTGAAACATCTTCCCCACACATTGAATCCCCTTTAACACACACTGAAACACCTTCACCACACACTGAAACCCCTTCCCCACACACTGAAACCCTTCCCCACACACTGAAATCCATCCCCACACACAGAAACCCCTTCCCCACACACTGTAACCCATCCCCACACACTGAAACCCTTCCCCACACACTGAAACCTCTCCCCACACACTGAAACATCTTCCCCACACACTGAAACCTCTTCCCCACACACTGAAACCTCTTCCCCAGACACTGAAACCCCTTTCCCGCACACTGAAAACTCTTCCCCACACACTGAATCCCCTTTACCACACACTGAAACCCCTTTCCCACACACTGAAACCACTTCCCCACATACTGAAACCCCTTCCCAACACATTGAAACCCATTCCCACACACTGAAACCCATCCCCACACACTGAAACCTCATCCCCACACACTGAAATCCCTTCCCTCCACAATGAAACCCCTTCCCCACACACTGAAACCCATCCCCACACACGGAATGCACTTCCCCACACACTGAAACCCATCCCCAAACTCTGAAAGACTTTCCCACACACTGAAACCTCTTCCCCACACACTGAAACCTCTTCGCTACAGACTGAAACCATTCCCCACACACTGAAACCTCTACCCCACACACTGAAACCGCTTCCCCACGCACAGAAACCTCTTCCACACACACTGAAACCTCTTCCCCACACACTGCAACCTCTTCCCCACACACTGAAACCCCTTCCCCGCACACTGAAACCCCTTTACCACACACCGAAACCCCTTCCCCACACACTGAAACCACTTCCCCAAACACTGAAACCTCTTCCCCACACACCGAAACATCTTCCCCACACACTGAAACCCATCCCCACACACAGCAACCCCTTCCCCACACAGTGAAACCCATCCCCACACACTGCAACCCTTCCCCACACACTGAAACATCTTCCCCACACACTGAAACTCCTTCCCCGCACACTGAAACCCATCCCCACACACGGAATGCTCTTCCCCGCACACTGAAACCCATCCCCACACACTGAAACCCCTTTCCCACACACTGAAACCTCTTCCCCACACACTGAAACCCCTTCCCCACACACTGAAACCCCTTTACCACACAACGAAACCCCTTCCCCACACACTGAAACCACTTCCCCAAACACTGAAACCTCTTCCCCACACACCGAAACATCTTCCCCACACACTGAAACCCATCCCCACACACAGCAACCCCTTCCCCACACAGTGAAACCCATCCCCACACACTGCAACCCTTCCCCACACACTGAAACATCTTCCCCACACACTGAAACTCCTTCCCCGCACACTGAAACCCATCCCCACACACGGAATGCTCTTCCCCGCACACTGAAACCCATCCCCACACACTGAAACCCCTTTCCAACACACTGAAACCTCTTCCCCACACACTGAAACCTCTTCCCCAGACACTGAACCCCCTTTCCCACACATTGAAACCTCTTTGCCACAGACTGAAACCCTTCCCCACACACTGAAACCTCTTCCCCACACACTGAAACCTCTTCCACACACACTGAAACCTCTTCCCCACATACTGAAACCCCTTCCATACACACTGAAACATCTTCCCCACACATTGAATCCCCTTTAACACACACTGAAACACCTTCACCACACACTGAAACCCCTTCCCCACACACTGAAACCCTTCCCCACACACTGAAATCCATCCCCACACACAGAAACCCCTTCCCCACACACTGTAACCCATCCCCACACACTGAAACCCTTTCCCACACACTGAAACCTCTCCCCACACACTGAAACATCTTCCCCACACACTGAAACCTCTTCCCCACACACTGAAACCTCTTCCCCAGACACTGAAACCCCTTTCCCGCACACTGAAAACTCTTCCCCACACACTGAATCCCCTTTAGCACACACTGAAACCCCTTTCCCACACACTGAAACCACTTCCCCACATACTGAAACCCCTTCCCCACACATTGAAACCCATTCCCACACACTGAAACCCATCCCCACACACTGAAACCTCATCCCCACACACTGAAATCCCTTCCCTCCACAATGAAACCCCTTCCCCACACACTGAAACCCATCCCCACACACGGAATGCACTTCCCCACACACTGAAACCCATCCCCAAACTCTGAAAGACTTTCCCACACACTGAAACCTCTTCCCCACACACTGAAACCTCTTCACTACAGACTGAAACCATTCCCCACACACTGAAACCTCTACCCCACACACTGAAACCGCTTCCCCACGCACAGAAACCTCTTCCACACACACTGAAACCTCTTCCCCACACACTGCAACCTCTTCCCCACACACTGAAACCCCTTCCCCGCACACTGAAACCCCTTTACCACACACCGAAACCCCTTCCCCACACACTGAAACCACTTCCCCAAACACTGAAACCTCTTCCCCACACACCGAAACATCTTCCCCACACACTGAAACCCATCCCCACACACAGCAACCCCTTCCCCACACAGTGAAACCCATCCCCACACACTGCAACCCTTCCCCACACACTGAAACATCTTCCCCACACACTGAAACTCCTTCCCCGCACACTGAAACCCATCCCCACACACGGAATGCTCTTCCCCGCACACTGAAACCCATCCCCACACACTGAAACCCCTTTCCCACACACTGAAACCTCTTCCCCACACACTGAAACCTCTTCCCCAGACACTGAACCCCCTTTCCCACACATTGAAACCTCTTTGCCACAGACTGAAACCCTTCCCCACACACTGAAACCTCTTCCCCACACACTGAAACCTCTTCCACACACACTGAAACCTCTTCCCCACATACTGAAACCCCTTCCATACACACTGAAACATCTTCCCCACACATTGAATCCCCTTTAACACACACTGAAACACCTTCACCACACACTGAAACCCCTTCCCCACACACTGAAACCCTTCCCCACACACTGAAATCCATCCCCACACACAGAAACCCCTTCCCCACACACTGTAACCCATCCCCACACACTGAAACCCTTCCCCACACACTGAAACCTCTCCCCACACACTGAAACATCTTCCCCACACACTGAAACCTCTTCCCCACACACTGAAACCTCTTCCCCAGACACTGAAACCCCTTTCCCGCACACTGAAAACTCTTCCCCACACACTGAATCCCCTTTAGCACACACTGAAACCCCTTTCCCACACACTGAAACCACTTCCCCACATACTGAAACCCCTTCCCCACACATTGAAACCCATTCCCACACACTGAAACCCATCCCCACACACTGAAACCTCATCCCCACACACTGAAATCCCTTCCCTCCACAATGAAACCCCTTCCCCACACACTGAAACCCATCCCCACACACGGAATGCACTTCCCCACACACTGAAACCCATCCCCAAACTCTGAAAGACTTTCCCACACACTGAAACCTCTTCCCCACACACTGAAACCTCTTCGCTACAGACTGAAACCATTCCCCACACACTGAAACCTCTACCCCACACACTGAAACCGCTTCCCCACGCACAGAAACCTCTTCCACACACACTGAAACCTCTTCCCCACACACTGCAACCTCTTCCCCACACACTGAAACCTCTTCGCTACAGACTGAAACCATTCCCCACACACTGAAACCTCTACCCTACACACTGAAACCGCTTCCCCACGCACAGAAACCTCTTCCACACACACTGAAACCTCTTCCCCACACACTGAAACCCCTTCCCCGCACATTGAAACCCATTCCCACACACTGAAACCCATCCCCACACACTGAAACCTCATCCCCACACACTGAAATCCCTTCCCTCCACAATGAAACCCCTTCCCCACACACTGAAACCCATCCCCACACACGGAATGCACTTCCCCACACACTGAAACCCATCCCCAAACTCTGAAAGACTTTCCCACACACTGAAACCTCTTCCCCACACACTGAAACCTCTTCACTACAGACTGAAACCATTCCCCACACACTGAAACCTCTACCCCACACACTGAAACCGCTTCCCCACGCACAGAAACCTCTTCCACACACACTGAAACCTCTTCCCCACACACTGCAACCTCTTCCCCACACACTGAAACCCCTTCCCCGCACACTGAAACCCCTTTACCACACACCGAAACCCCTTCCCCACACACTGAAACCACTTCCCCAAACACTGAAACCTCTTCCCCACACACCGAAACATCTTCCCCACACACTGAAACCCATCCCCACACACAGCAACCCCTTCCCCACACAGTGAAACCCATCCCCACACACTGCAACCCTTCCCCACACACTGAAACATCTTCCCCACACACTGAAACTCCTTCCCCGCACACTGAAACCCATCCCCACACACGGAATGCTCTTCCCCGCACACTGAAACCCATCCCCACACACTGAAACCCCTTTCCCACACACTGAAACCTCTTCCCCACACACTGAAACCTCTTCCCCAGACACTGAACCCCCTTTCCCACACATTGAAACCTCTTTGCCACAGACTGAAACCCTTCCCCACACACTGAAACCTCTTCCCCACACACTGAAACCTCTTCCACACACACTGAAACCTCTTCCCCACATACTGAAACCCCTTCCATACACACTGAAACATCTTCCCCACACATTGAATCCCCTTTAACACACACTGAAACACCTTCACCACACACTGAAACCCCTTCCCCACACACTGAAACCCTTCCCCACACACTGAAATCCATCCCCACACACAGAAACCCCTTCCCCACACACTGTAACCCATCCCCACACACTGAAACCCTTCCCCACACACTGAAACCTCTCCCCACACACTGAAACATCTTCCCCACACACTGAAACCTCTTCCCCACACACTGAAACCTCTTCCCCAGACACTGAAACCCCTTTCCCGCACACTGAAAACTCTTCCCCACACACTGAATCCCCTTTAGCACACACTGAAACCCCTTTCCCACACACTGAAACCACTTCCCCACATACTGAAACCCCTTCCCCACACATTGAAACCCATTCCCACACACTGAAACCCATCCCCACACACTGAAACCTCATCCCCACACACTGAAATCCCTTCCCTCCACAATGAAACCCCTTCCCCACACACTGAAACCCATCCCCACACACGGAATGCACTTCCCCACACACTGAAACCCATCCCCAAACTCTGAAAGACTTTCCCACACACTGAAACCTCTTCCCCACACACTGAAACCTCTTCGCTACAGACTGAAACCATTCCCCACACACTGAAACCTCTACCCCACACACTGAAACCGCTTCCCCACGCACAGAAACCTCTTCCACACACACTGAAACCTCTTCCCCACACACTGCAACCTCTTCCCCACACACTGAAACCTCTTCGCTACAGACTGAAACCATTCCCCACACACTGAAACCTCTACCCTACACACTGAAACCGCTTCCCCACGCACAGAAACCTCTTCCACACACACTGAAACCTCTTCCCCACACACTGAAACCCCTTCCCCGCACACTGAAACCCCTTTACCACACACTGAAACCCCTTCCCCACACACTGAAACCACTTCCCCAAACACTGAAACCTCTTCCCCACACACCGAAACATCTTCCCCACACACTGAAACCCATCCCCACACACAGCAACCCCTTCCCCACACAGTGAAACCCATCCCCACACACTGCAACCCTTCCCCACACACTGAAACATCTTCCCCACACACTGAAACTCCTTCCCCGCACACTGAAACCCATCCCCACACACGGAATGCTCTTCCCCGCACACTGAAACCCATCCCCACACACTGAAACCCCTTTCCCACACACTGAAACCTCTTCCCCACACACTGAAACCTCTTCCCCAGACACTGAACCCCCTTTCCCACACATTGAAACCTCTTTGCCACAGACTGAAACCCTTCCCCACACACTGAAACCTCTTCCCCACACACTGAAACCTCTTCCACACACACTGAAACCTCTTCCCCACATACTGAAACCCCTTCCATACACACTGAAACATCCTCCCCACACATTGAATCCCCATTACCACACACTGAAACACCTTCACCACACACTGAAAACTCTTCCCCACACACTGAAACCTCTTCCCCACACACTGAAACCTCTTCCCCAGACACTGAAACCCCTTTCCCGCACACTGAAAACTCTTCCCCACACACTGAATCCCCTTCAGCACACACTGAAACCCCTTCCCCACACACTGAAACCACTTCCCCACACACTGAAACCCCTTCCCGACACACTGAAACCCATCCCCACACACAGAAACCTCTTCCTCACACACTGTAACCCATCCCCACACACTGAAACCCTTCCCCACAAACTCAAACCTCTTCCCCACACACTGAAAACTCTTCCCCACACACTGAAACCTCTTCCCCATACACTGAAACACCTTCCCCGCACACTGAAACCTCTTCCCCACACACTGAATCCCCTTCACCACACACTGAAACCCCTTCCCCACACACTGAGACCACTTCCCCACACACTGAAACTCCTTCCCGACACTCTGAAACCCCTTCCCACATACAGAAACCCCTTCCGCACACACTGCAACCTCTTCCCCACACACTGAATCCCCTTTACCAAACACTGAAACCCCTTCCCCACACACTGAAACCACTTCCCCAAACACTGAAACCTCTTCCCCACACACCGAAACACCTTCCCCACACAGTGAAACCCATCCCCACACACTGCAACCCTTCCCCAAACACTGAAACATCTTCCCCACACACTGAAACCCCTACCCAACACACTGAAACCCATCCCCACACACGGAATACTCTTCCCCACACACTGACACCCATCCCCACACACTGAAACCCCTTTACCACACACTGAAACCTCTTCCCCACACACTGAAACCTCTTCCCCAGACACTGAACCCCCTTTCCCACACACTGAAACCTCTTCGCCACAGACTGAAACCCTTCCCCACACACTGAAACCTCTTCCCCACACACTGATACCTCTTCCACACACACTGAAACCTCTTCCCCACACACTGAAACCTCTTCCCCACATACTGAAACCCCTTCCATACACACTGAAACATCTTCCCCACACATTGAATCCCCTTTAACACACACTGAAACCCCTTCACCACACACTGAAACCCCTTCCCTACACAGTGAAACCCCTTCCCTACACACTGAAACCTCATCCCCACACACTGAAACCCTTCCCCACACACTGAAATCCATCCCCACACACAGAAACACCTTCCCCACACACTGTAACCCATCCCCACAAACTGAAACCCTTCCCCACACACTGAAACCTCTCCCCACACACTGAAACATCTTCCCCACACACTGAAACCTCTTCCCCACACACTGAAACCTCTTCCCCAGACACTGAAACCCCTTTCCCGCACATTGAAAACTCTTCCCCACACACTGAATCCCCTTCACCACACACTGAAACCCCTTTCGCACACACTGAAACCAATTCCCCACACACTGAAACCCCTTCCCCACACATTGAAACCCATTCCCACACACTGAAACCCATCCCCACACACTGAAACCTCATCCCCACACACTGAAATCCCTTCCCTACACACTGAAACCCCTTCCCCACACACTGAAACCCATCCCCACACACGGAATGCACTTCCCCACACACTGAAACCCATCCCCAAACTCTGAAAGACTTTCCCACACACTGAAACCTCTTCCCCACACACTGAAACCTCTTCGATACAGACTGAAACCATTCCCCACACACTGAAACCCTTCCCCACACACTGAAACCTCTCCCCACACACTGAAACATCTTCCCCACACACTGAAACCTCTTCCCCACACACTGAAACCTCTTCCCCAGACACTGAAACCCCTTTGCCGCACACTGAAAACTCTTCCCCACACACTGAAACCTCTTCCCCACACACTGAAACCTCTTCCCCAGACACTGAAACCCCTTTCCCGCACACTGAAAACTCTTCCCCACACACTGAATCCCCTTCAGCACACACTGAAACCCCTTCCCCACACACTGAAACCACTTCCCCACACACTGAAACCCCTTCCCGACACACTGAAACCCATCCCCACACACAGAAATCTCTTCCTCACACACTGTAACCCATCCCCACACACTGAAACCCTTCCCCACAAACTCAAACCTCTTCCTCACACACTGAAAACTCTTCCCCACACACTGAAACCTCTTCCCCATACACTGAAACACCTTCCCCGCACACTGAAACCTCTTCCCCACACACTGAATCCCCTTCACCACACACTGAAACCCCTTCCCCACACACTGAGACCACTTCCCCACACACTGAAACTCCTTCCCGACACTCTGAAACCCCTTCCCACATACAGAAACCCCTTCCGCACACACTGCAACCTCTTCCCCACACACTGAATCCCCTTTACCAAACACTGAAACCCCTTCCCCACACACTGAAACCACTTCCCCAAACACTGAAACCTCTTCCCCACACACCGAAACACCTTCCCCACACACTGAAACCCATCCCCACACACAGCAACCCCTTCCCCACACAGTGAAACCCATCCCCACACACTGCAACCCTTCCCCAAACACTGAAACATCTTCCCCACACACTGAAACCCCTACCCAACACACTGAAACCCATCCCCACACACGGAATACTCTTCCCCACACACTGAAACCCATCCCCACACACTGAAACCCCTTTCCCACACACTGAAACATCTTCCCCACACACTGAAACCTCTTCCCCAGACACTGAACCCCCTTTCCCACACACTGAAACCTCTTCGCCACAGACTGAAACCCTTCCCCACACACTGAAACCTCTTCCCCACACACTGAAACCTCTTCCACACACACTGAAACCTCTTCCCCACACACTGAAACCTCTTCCCCACATACTGAAACCCCTTCCATACACACTGAAACATCTTCCCCACACATTGAATCCCCTTTAACACACACTGAAACCCCTTCACCACACACTGAAACCCCTTCCCTACACAGTGAAACCCCTTCCCTACACACTGAAACCTCATCCCCACACACTGAAACCCTTCCCCACACACTGAAATCCATCCCCACACACAGAAACACCTTCCCCACACACTGTAACCCATCCCCACAAACTGAAACCCTTCCCCACACACTGAAACCTCTCCCCACACACTGAAACATCTTCCCCACACACTGAAACCTCTTCCCCACACACTGAAACCTCTTCCCCAGACACTGAAACCCCTTTCCCGCACATTGAAAACTCTTCCCCACACACTGAATCCCCTTCACCACACACTGAAACCCCTTTCGCACACACTGAAACCAATTCCCCACACACTGAAACCCCTTCCCCGCACATTGAAACCCATTCCCACACACTGAAACCCATCCCCACACACTGAAACCTCATCTCCACACACTGAAATCCCTTCCCTACACACTGAAACCCCTTCCCCACACACTGAAACCCATCCCCACACACGGAATGCACTTCCCCACACACTGAAACCCATCCCCAAACTCTGAAAGACTTTCCCACACACTGAAACCTCTTCCCCACACACTGAAACCTCTTCGCTACAGACTGAAACCATTCCCCACACACTGAAACCTCTACCCCACACACTGAAACCGCTTCCCCACGCACAGAAACCTCTTCCACACAGACTGAAACCTCTTCCCCACACACTGAAACCTCTTCCCCACACACTGAAACCCCTTCCCCGCACACTGAAACCCCTTTACCACACACTGAAACCCCTTCCCCACGCACTGAAACCACTTCCCCAAACACTGAAACCTCTTCCCCACACACCGAAACATCTTCCCCACACACTGAAACCCATCCCCACACACAGCAACCCCTTCCCCACACAGTGAAACCCATCCCCACACACTGCAACCCTTCCCCACACACTGAAACATCTTTCCCACACACTGAAACTCCTTCCCCGCACACTGAAACCCATCCCCACACACGGAATGCTCTTCCCCGCACACTGAAACCCATCCCCACACACTGAAACCCCATTCCCACACACTGAAACCTCTTCCCCACACACTGAAACCTCTTCCCCAGACACTGAACCCCCTTTCCCACAAACTGAAACCTCCTCGCCACAGACTGAAACCCTTCCCCACACACTGAAACCTCTTCCCCACACACTGAAACCTCTTCCACACACACTGAAACCTCTTCCCCACATACTGAAACCCCTTCCATACACACTGAAACACCTTCACCACACATTGAAACCCCTTCCCTACACAGTGAAACCCCTTCCCTACACACTGAAACCTCATCCCCACACACTGAAACCCTTCCCCACACACTGAAACCCATCCCCACACACAGAAACCCCTTCCCCACACACTGTAACCCATCCCCACAAACTGAAACCCTTCCCCACACACTGAAACCTCTCCCCACACACTGATACATCTTCCAAACACTGAAACCTCTTCCCCACACACTGAAACCACTTCCCCAGACACTGAAACCCCTTTCCCGCACACTGAAAACTCTTCCCCACACACTGAAACCTCTTCCCCACACACTGAAACCTCTTCCCCAGACACTGAAACCCCTTTCCCGCACACTGAAAACTCTTCCCCACACACTGAATCCCCTTCAGCACACACTGAAACCACTTCCCCACACACTGAAACCACTTCCCCACACACTGAAACCCCTTCCCGACACACTGAAACCCATCCCCACACACAGAAACCCCTTCCCCACACACTGTAACCCATCCCCACACACTGAAACCCTTCCCCACACACTCAAACCTCTTCCCCACACAATGAAACCTCTTCTCCACACACTGAAACCCCTTCCCGACACACTGAAACCCATCCCCACACACAGAAACCCCTTCCCCACACACTGTAACCCATCCCCACACACTGAAACCCTTCCCCACACACTCAAACCTCTTCCCCACACACTGAAACCTCTTCCCCACACACTGAAACCTCTTCCCCACACACTGAAACACCTTCCCCGCACACTGAAACCTCTTCCCCACACACTGAATCCCCTTCACCACACACTGAAACCCCTTCCCCACACACTGAGACCACTTCCCCACACACTGAAACTCCTTCCCGACACTCTGAAACCCATCCCCACACACAGAAGCCCCTTCCGCACACACTGCAACCCATCCCCACACACTGAAACCCTTCCCCACACACTCAAAGCTCTTCCCCACACACTGAAACCTCTTCCCCACGCACTGAAACCTCTTCCCCACACACTCAAACCCCTTCCCCGCAAACTCAAACCTCTTCCCCACACACTGAAACCTCTTCCCCACACACTGAAACCTCTTCCCCACATACTGAAACCCCTTCCCCACACACTGAAACCACTTCCCCACACACTGAAACCTCTTCCCATCCACTGAAACCTCTTCGCCACAGACTGAAACACTTCCCCACACATTGAAACCTCTTCCCCACACACTGAAACATCTTCCACACACACTGAAACATCTTCCCCACACACTGAAACCCCATCCCCACACACTGAAACCTCCTCACCACACACTGAATCCCCTTCACCACACACTGAAACCCCTTCCCCACAAACTGAAACCCCTTCCCCGCACAATGAAACCTCTTCCCCACACACTGAATCCCCTTTAGCTCACACTGAAACCCCTTCCCCACACACTGAAACCACTTCCCCAAACACTGAAACCTCTTCGCCACACTCCGAAACACCTTCCCCACACACTGAAACCCATCCCCACACACAGCAACCCCGTCCCCACACAGTGAAACCCATCCCCACACAATGCAACCCTTCCCCAAACACTGAAACATCTTCCCCACACACTGAAACTCCTTCCCCACACACTGAAACCCATCCCCACACACGGAATACTCTTCCCCACACACTGAAACCCATCCCCACACACTGAAACCCCTTTCCCACACACAGAAACCTCTTCCCCACACACTGAAACCTCTTCCCCAGACACTGAACCCCCTTTCCCACACACTGAAACCTCTTCGCCACGAACTGAAACCCTTCCCCACACACTGAAACCTCTTCCCCACACACTGAAACCTCTTCCACACACACTGAAACCTCTTCCCCACACACTGAAACCTCTTCCCCACATACTGAAACCCCTTCCATACACACTGAAACATCTTCCCCACACATTGAATCCCCTTTACTACACACTGAAACCCCTTCACCACAGACTGAAACCCCTTCCCTACACAGTGAAACCCCTTCCCTACACACTGAAACCTCATCCCCACACACTGAAACCCTTCCCCACACACTGAAACCCACCCCAAAACACAGAAACCCCTTCCCCACACACTGTAACCCATCCCCACACACTGAAACCCTTCCCCACACACTGAAACCTCCTCCCCACACACTGAAACATCTTCCCCACACACTGAAACCTCTTCCCCACACACTGAAACCTCTTCCCCAGACACTGAAACCCCTTTCCCGCACACTGAAAACTCTTCCCCACACACTGAAACCTCTTCCCCACACACTGAAACCTCTTCCCCAGACACTGAAACCCCTTTCCCGCACACTGAAAACTCTTCCCCACACACTGAATCCCCTTCAGCACACACTGAAACCCCTTCCCCACACACTGAAACCACTTCCCCACACACTGAAACCCCTTCCCGACACACTGAAACCCATCCCCACACACAGAAACCCCTTCCTCACACACTGTAACCCATCCCCACACACTGAAACCCTTCCCCACACACTGAAACTCCTTCCCGACACTCTGAAACCCATCCCCAAACACAGAAACCCCTTCCGCACACACTGCAACCCATCCCCACACACTGAAACCCTTCCCCACGCACTCAAAGCTCTTCCCCACACACTGAAACATCTTCCCCACGCACTGAAACCTCTTCCCCACACACTCAAACCCCTTCCCCGCAAACTTAAACCTCTTCCCCACACACTGAAACCTCTTCCCCACACACTGAAATCTCTTCCCCACACACTGAAACCCCTTCCCCACACACTGAAACCACTTCCCCACACACTGAAACCTCTTCCCACTCACTGAAACCTCTTTGCCACAGACAGAAACACTTCCCCACAGATTGAAACCTCTTCCCCACAAACTGAAACATCTTCCACACACTCTGAAACCTCTTACCCACACACTGAAACCTCTTCCCCACACACTGAAACCCCTTCCCCACACACTGAAACCTCCTCACCACACACTGAATCCCCTTCAGCACACACTGAAACCCCTTCCCCACAAACTGAAACCCCTTCCCCGCACACTGAAACCTCTTCCCCACACACTGAATCCCCTTTACCACACACTGAAACCCCTTCCCCACACACTGAAACCACTTCCCCAAACACTGAAACCTCTTCCCCATACACCGAAACACCTTCCCCACACACTGAAACCCATCCCCACACACAGCAACCCCTTCCCCACACAGTGAAACCCATCCCCACACACTGCAACCCTTCCCCAAACACTGAAACATCTTCCCCACACACTGAAACCCCTTCCCAACACACTGAAACCCATCCCCACACACGGAATACTCTTCCCCACACACTGTAACCATCCCCACACACTGAAACCCCTTTCCCACACACTGAAACCTCTTCCCCACACACTGAAACCTCTTCCCCAGACACTGAACCCCCTTTCCCACACACTGAAACCTCTTCGCCACAGACTGAAACCCTTCCCCACACACTGAAATCTCTTCCCCACACACTGAAACCTCTTCCACACACACTGAAACCTCTTCCCCACACACTGAAACCTCTTCCCCACATACTGAAACCCCTTCCATACACACTGAAACATCTTCCCCACACATTGAATCCCCTTTAACACACACTGAAACCCCTTCACCACACACTGAAACCCCTACCCTACACAGTGAAACCCCTTCCCTACACACTGAAACCTCATCCCCACACACTGAAACCCTTCCCCACACACTGAAATCCATCCCCACACACAGAAACCCCTTCCCCACACACTGTAACCCATCCCCACAAACTGAAACCCTTCCCCACACACTGAAACCACTTCCCCACACACTGAAACCTCTTCCCACACACTGAAACCTCTTCGCGACAGACTGAAACACTTCCCCACACATTGAAACCTCTTCCCCACACACTGAAACATCTTCCACACACTCTGAAACCTCTTACCCACACACTGAAACCTCTTCCCCACACACTGAAACCCCATCCCCACACACTGAAACCTCCTCACCACACACTGAATCCCCTTCACCAAACACTGAAACCCCTTCCCCACAAACTGAAACCCCTTCCCCGCACACTGAAACCTCTTCCCCACACACTGAATCCCCTTCCCCACACACTGTAACCCATCCCCACAAACTGAAACCCTTCCCCACACACTGAAACCTCTCCCCACACACTGAAACATCTTCCCCACACACTGAAACCTCTTCCCCACACACTGAAACCTCTTCCCCAGACACTGAAACCCTTTTCCCGCACACTGAAAACTCTTCCCCACACACTGAATCCCCTTCACCACACACTGAAACCCCTTTCCCACAAACTGAATCCATTTCTCCACACACTGAAACCCCTTCCCCACACATTGAAACCCATTCCCACACACTGAAACCCATCCCCTCACACTGAAACCTCATCCCCACACACTGAAATCCCTTCCCTACACACTGAAACCCCTTCCCCACACACTGAAACCCATCCCCACACACGGAATGCACTTCCCCACACACTGAAACCCATCCCCAAACTCTGAAAGACTTTCCCACACACTGAAACCTCTTCCCCACACACTGAAACCTCTTCGCTACAGACTGAAACCATTCCCCACACACTGAAACCTCTACCCTACACACTGAAACCGCTTCCCCACGCACAGAAACCTCTTCCACACACACTGAAACCTCTTCCCCACACACTGAAACCCCTTCCCCGCACACTGAAACCCCTTTACCACACACTGAAACCCCTTCCCCACACACTGAAACCACTTCCCCAAACACTGAAACCTCTTCCCCACACACCGAAACATCTTCCCCACACACTGAAACCCATCCCCACACACAGCAACCCCTTCCCCACACAGTGAAACCCATCCCCACACACTGCAACCCTTCCCCACACACTGAAACATCTTCCCCACACACTGAAACTCCTTCCCCGCACACTGAAACCCATCCCCACACACGGAATGCTCTTCCCCGCACACTGAAACCCATCCCCACACACTGAAACCCCTTTCCCACACACTGAAACCTCTTCCCCACACACTGAAACCTCTTCCCCAGACACTGAACCCCCTTTCCCACACACAGAAACCTCTTCGCCACAGACTGAAACCCTTCCCCACACACTGAAACCTCTTCCCCACACACTGAAACCTCTTCCACACACACTGAAACCTCTTCCCCACATACTGAAACCCCTTCCATACACACTGAAACATCTTCCCCACACATTGAATCCCAATTACGACACACTGAAACACCTTCACCACACACTGAAACCCCTTCCCTACACAGTGAAACCCCTTCCCTACACACTGAAACCTCATCCCCACACACTGAAACCCTTCCCCACACACTGAAACCCATCCCCACACACAGAAACCCCTTCCCCACACACTGTAACCCATCCCCACACACTGAAACCCTTCCTCACACACTGAAACCTCTCCCCACACACTGATACATCTTCCAAACACTAAAACCTCTTCCCCACACACTGAAAACTCTTCCCCAGACACTGAAACCCCTTTCCCGCACACTGAAAACTCTTCCCCACACACTGAAACCTCTTCCCCACACACTGAAACCTCTTCCCCAGACACTGAAACCCCTTTCCCGCACACTGAAAAATCTTCCCCACACACTGAATCCCCTTCAGCACACACTGAAACCCCTTCCCCACACACTGAAACCACTTCCCCACACACTGAAACCCCTTCCCGACACACTGAAACCCATCCCCACACACAGAAACCCCTTCCCCACACACTGTAACCCATCCCCACACACTGAAACCCTTCCCCACACACTCAAACCTCTTCCCCACACACTGAAACCTCTTCCGCACACACTGAAACCTCTTCCCCACACACTGAAACACCTTCCCCGCACACTGAAACCTCTTCCCCACACACTGAATCCCCTTCACCACACACTGAAACCCCTTCCCCACACACTGAGACCACTTCCCCACACACTGAAACTCCTTCCCGACACTCTGAAACCCATCCCCACACACAGAAACCCCTTCCGCACACACTGCAACCCATCCCCACACACTGAAACCCTTCCCCACACACTCAAAGCTCTTCCCCACACACTGAAACCTCTTCCCCACGCACTGAAACCTCTTCCCCACACGCTCAAACCCTTTCCCCGCAAACTTAAACCTCTTCCCCACACACTGAAACCTCTTCCCCACACACTGAAACCTCTTCCCCACACACTGAAACCCCTTCCCCACACACTGAAACCACTTCCCCACACACGGAAACCTCTTCCCACACACTGAAACCTCTTCGCCACAGACTGAAACACTTCCCCACACATTGAAACCTCTTCCCCACACACTGAAACATCTTCCACACACTCTGAAACCTCTTACCCACACACTGAAACCTCTTCCCCACACACTGAAACCCCATCCCCACTCTCTGAAACCTCCTCACCACACATTGAATCCCCTTCACCACACACTGAAACCCCTTCCCCACAAACTGAAACCCCTTCCCCGCACACTGAAACCTCTTCCCCACACACTGAATCCCCTTTATCACACACTGAAACCCCTTCCCCACACACTGAAACCACTTCCCCAAACACTGAAACCTCTTCCCCACACACCGAAACACCTTCCCCACACACTGAAACCCAACCCCACACACAGCAACCCCTTCCCCACACAGTGAAACCCATCCCCACACACTGCAACCCTTCCCCAAACACTGAAACATCTTCCCCACACACTGAAACCCCTTCCCCATACACTGAAACCCATCCCCACACACGGAATACTCTTCCCCACACACTGAAACCCATCCCCACACACTGAAACCCCTTTCCCACACACAGAAACCTCTTCCCCACACACTGAAACCTCTTCCCCAGACACTGAACCCCCTTTCCCACACACTGAAACCTCTTCGCCACGAACTGAAACCCTTCCCCACACACTGAAACCTCTTCCCCACACACTGAAACCTCTTCCACACACACTGAAACCTCTTCCCCACACACTGAAACCTCTTCCCCACATACTGAAACCCCTTCCATACACACTGAAACATCTTCCCCACACATTGAATCCCCTTTACCACACACTGAAACCCCTTCACCACACACTGAAACCCCTTCGCTACACAGTGAAACCCCTTCCCTACACACTGAAACCTCATCCCCACACACTGAAACCCTTCCCCACACACTGAAACCCATCCCCACACACAGAAACCCCTTCCCCACACACTGTAACCCATCCCCACACACTGAAACCCTTCCCCACACACTGAAACCTCTCCCCACACACTGAAACCTCTACCCTACACACTGAAACCGCTTCCCCACGCACAGAAACCTCTTCCACACACACTGAAACCTCTTCCCCACACACTGAAACCCCTTCCCCGCACACTGAAACCCCTTTACCACACACTGAAACCCCTTCCCCACACACTGAAACCACTTCCCCAAACACTGAAACCTCTTCCCCACACACCGAAACATCTTCCCCACACACTGAAACCCATCCCCACACACAGCAACCCCTTCCCCACACAGTGAAACCCATCCCCACACACTGCAACCCTTCCCCACACACTGAAACATCTTCCCCACACACTGAAACTCCTTCCCCGCACACTGAAACCCATCCCCACACACGGAATGCTCTTCCCCGCACACTGAAACCCATCCCCACACACTGAAACCCCTTTCCCACACACTGAAACCTCTTCCCCACACACTGAAACCTCTTCCCCAGACACTGAACCCCCTTCCCCACACACTGAAACCTCTTCCCCACACACTGAAACCTCTTCCACACACACTGAAACCTCTTCCCCACATACTGAAACCCCTTCCATACACACTGAAACATCTTCCCCACACATTGAATCCCAATTACGACACACTGAAACACCTTCACCACACACTGAAACCCCTTCCCTACACAGTGAAACCCCTTCCCTACACACTGAAACCTCATCCCCACACACTGAAACCCTTCCCCACACACTGAAACCCATCCCCACACACAGAAACCCCTTCCCCACACACTGTAACCCATCCCCACACACTGAAACCCTTCCTCACACACTGAAACCTCTCCCCACACACTGATACATCTTCCAAACACTAAAACCTCTTCCCCACACACTGAAAACTCTTCCCCAGACACTGAAACCCCTTTCCCGCACACTGAAAACTCTTCCCCACACACTGAAACCTCTTCCCCACACACTGAAACCTCTTCCCCAGACACTGAAACCCCTTTCCCGCACACTGAAAAATCTTCCCCACACACTGAATCCCCTTCAGCACACACTGAAACCCCTTCCCCACACACTGAAACCACTTCCCCACACACTGAAACCCCTTCCCGACACACTGAAACCCATCCCCACACACAGAAACCCCTTCCCCACACACTGTAACCCATCCCCACACACTGAAACCCTTCCCCACACACTCAAACCTCTTCCCGACACACTGAAACCTCTTCCGCACACACTGAAACCTCTTCCCCACACACTGAAACACCTTCCCCGCACACTGAAACATCTTCCCCACACACTGAATCCCCTTCACCACACACTGAAACCCCTTCCCCACACACTGAGACCACTTCCCCACACACTGAAACTCCTTCCCGACACTCTGAAACCCATCCCCACACACAGAAACCCAATCCGCACACACTGCAACCCATCCCCACACACTGAAACCCTTCCCCACACACTCAAAGCTCTTCCCCACACACTGAAACCTCTTCCCCACGCACTGAAACCTCTTCCCCACACGCTCAAACCCTTTCCCCGCAAACTTAAACCTCTTCCCCACACACTGAAACCTCTTCCCCACACACTGAAACCTCTTCCCCACACACTGAAACCCCTTCCCCACACACTGAAACCACTTCCCCACACACGGAAACCTCTTCCCACACACTGAAACCTCTTCGCCACAGACTGAAACACTTCCCCACACATTGAAACCTCTTCCCCACACACTGAAACATCTTCCACACACTCTGAAACCTCTTACCCACACACTGAAACCTCTTCCCCACACACTGAAACCCCATCCCCACTCACTGAAACCTCCTCACCACACACTGAATCCCCTTCACCACACACTGAAACCCCTTCCCCACAAACTGAAACCCCTTCCCCGCACACTGAAACCTCTTCCCCACACACTGAATCCCCTTTACCACACACTGAAACCCCTTCCCCACACACTGAAACCACTTCCCCAAACACTGAAACCTCTTCCCCACACACCGAAACACCTTCCCCACACACTGAAACCCAACCCCACACACAGCAACCCCTTCCCCACACAGTGAAACCCATCCCCACACACTGCAACCCTTCCCCAAACACTGAAACATCTTCCCCACACACTGAAACCCCTTCCCCATACACTGAAACCCATCCCCACACACGGAATACTCTTCCCCACACACTGAAACCCATCCCCACACACTGAAACCCCTTTCCCACACACAGAAACCTCTTCCCCACACACTGAAACCTCTTCCCCAGACACTGAACCCCCTTTCCCACACACTGAAACCTCTTCGCCACGAACTGAAACCCTTCCCCACACACTGAAACCTCTTCCCCACACACTGAAACCTCTTCCACACACACTGAAACCTCTTCCCCACACACTGAAACCTCTTCCCCACATACTGAAACCCCTTCCATACACACTGAAACATCTTCCCCACACATTGAATCCCCTTTACCACACACTGAAACCCCTTCACCACACACTGAAACCCCTTCGCTACACAGTGAAACCCCTTCCCTACACACTGAAACCTCATCCCCACACACTGAAACCCTTCCCCACACACTGAAACCCATCCCCACACACAGAAACCCCTTCCCCACACACTGTAACCCATCCCCACACACTGAAACCCTTCCCCACACACTGAAACCTCTCCCCACACACTGAAACCTCTACCCTACACACTGAAACCGCTTCCCCACGCACAGAAACCTCTTCCACACACACTGAAACCTCTTCCCCACACACTGAAACCCCTTCCCCGCACACTGAAACCCCTTTACCACACACTGAAACCCCTTCCCCACACACTGAAACCACTTCCCCAAACACTGAAACCTCTTCCCCACACACCGAAACATCTTCCCCACACACTGAAACCCATCCCCACACACAGCAACACCTTCCCCACACAGTGAAACCCATCCCCACACACTGCAACCCTTCCCCACACACTGAAACATCTTCCCCACACACTGAAACTCCTTCCCCGCACACTGAAACCCATCCCCACACACGGAATGCTCTTCCTCGCACACTGAAACCCATCCCCACACACTGAAACCCCTTTCCCACACACTGAAACCTCTTCCCCACACACTGAAACCTCTTCCCCAGACACTGAACCCCCTTTCCCACACACTGAAACCTCTTCGCCACAGACTGAAACCCTTCCCCACACACTGAAACCTCTTCCCCACACACTGAAACCTCTTCCACACACACTGAAACCTCTTCCCCACATACTGAAACCCCTTCCATACACACTGAAACATCTTCCCCACACATTGAATCCCAATTACGACACACTGAAACACCTTCACCACACACTGAAACCCCTTCCCTACACAGTGAAACCCCTTCCCTACACACTGAAACCTCATCCCCACACACTGAAACCCTTCCCCACACACTGAAACCCATCCCCACACACAGAAACCCCTTCCCCACACACTGTAACCCATCCCCACACACTGAAACCCTTCCTCACACACTGAAACCTCTCCCCACACACTGATACATCTTCCAAACACTAAAACCTCTTCCCCACACACTGAAAACTCTTCCCCAGACACTGAAACCCCTTTCCCGCACACTGAAAACTCTTCCCCACACACTGAAACCTCTTCCCCACACACTGAAACCTCTTCCCCAGACACTGAAACCCCTTTCCCGCACACTGAAAAATCTTCCCCACACACTGAATCCCCTTCAGCACACACTGAAACCCCTTCCCCACACACTGAAACCACTTCCCCACACACTGAAACCCCTTCCCGACACACTGAAACCCATCCCCACACACAGAAACCCCTTCCCCACACACTGTAACCCATCCCCACACACTGAAACCCTTCCCCACACACTCAAACCTCTTCCCCACACACTGAAACCTCTTCCGCACACACTGAAACCTCTTCCCCACACACTGAAACACCTTCCCCGCACACTGAAACCTCTTCCCCACACACTGAATCCCCTTCACCACACACTGAAACCCCTTCCCCACACACTGAGACCACTTCCCCACACACTGAAACTCCTTCCCGACACTCTGAAACCCATCCCCACACACAGAAACCCCTTCTGCACACACTGCAACCCATCCCCACACACTGAAACCCTTCCCCACACACTCAAAGCTCTTCCCCACACACTGAAACCTCTTCCCCACGCACTGAAACCTCTTCCCCACACACTCAAACCCTTTCCCCGCAAACTTAAACCTCTTCCCCACACACTGAAACCTCTTCCCCACACACTGAAACCTCTTCCCCACACACTGAAACCCCTTCCCCACACACTGAAACCACTTCCCCACACACTGAAACCTCTTCCCACACACTGAAACCTCTTCGCCACAGACTGAAACACTTCCCCACACATTGAAACCTCTTCCCCACACACTGAAACATCTTCCACACACTCTGAAACCTCTTACCCACACACTGAAACCTCTTCCCCACACACTGAAACCCCATCCCCACTCACTGAAACCTCCTCACCACACACTGAATCCCCTTCACCACACACTGAAACCCCTTCCCCACAAACTGAAACCCCTTCCCCGCACACTGAAACCTCTTCCCCACACACTGAATCCCCTTTACCACACACTGAAACCCCTTCCCCACACACTGAAACCACTTCCCCAAACACTGAAACCTCTTCCCCACACACCGAAACACCTTCCCCACACACTGAAACCCAACCCCACACACAGCAACCCCTTCCCCACACAGTGAAACCCATCCCCACACACTGCAACCCTTCCCCAAACACTGAAACATCTTCCCCACACACTGAAACCCCTTCCCCATACACTGAAACCCATCCCCACACACGGAATACTCTTCCCCACACACTGAAACCCATCCCCACACACTGAAACCCCTTTCCCACACACAGAAACCTCTTCCCCACACACTGAAACCTCTTCCCCAGACACTGAACCCCCTTTCCCACACACTGAAACCTCTTCGCCACGAACTGAAACCCTTCCCCACACACTGAAACCTCTTCCCCACACACTGAAACCTCTTCCACACACACTGAAACCTCTTCCCCACACACTGAAACCTCTTCCCCACATACTGAAACCCCTTCCATACACACTGAAACATCTTCCCCACTCATTGAATCCCCTTTACCACACACTGAAACCCCTTCACCACACACTGAAACCCCTTCGCTACACAGTGAAACCCCTTCCCTACACACTGAAACCTCATCCCCACACACTGAAACCCTTCCCCACACACTGAAACCCATCCCCACACACAGAAACCCCTTCCCCACACACTGTAACCCATCCCCACACACTGAAACCCTTCCCCACACACTGAAACCTCTCCCCACACACTGAAACATCTTCCCCACACACTGAAACCTCTTCCCCACACACTGAAACCTCTTCCCCAGACACTGAAACCCCTTTCCCGCACACTGAAAACTCTTCCCCACACACTGAATCCCCTTCACCACACACTGAAACCCCTTTCCCACACACTGAAACCTCTTCCCCACACACTGAAACCTCTTCCCCACACACTGAAACCCCATCCCCGCACACTGAAACCTCTTCTCCACACAGTGAATCCCCTTCACCACCCACTGAAACCCCTTCCCCACACACTGAAATCACCTCCCCACACACTGAAACCCCTTCCCGACACACTGAAACCCATCCCCACACACAGAAACCCCTTCCGCACCCACTGTAACCCATCCCCACACACTGAAACCTCTTCCCCAGACACTGAACCCCCTTTCCCACACACTGAAACCTCTTCGCCACAGACTGAAACCCTTCCCCACACACTGAAACCTCTTCCCCACACACTGAAACCTCTTCCACACACACTGAAACCTCTTCCCCACATACTGAAACCCCTTCCATACACACTGAAACATCTTCCCCACACATTGAATCCCAATTACGACACACTGAAACACCTTCACCACACACTGAAACCCCTTCCCTACACAGTGAAACCCCTTCCCTACACACTGAAACCTCATCCCCACACACTGAAACACTTCCCCACACACTGAAACCCATCCCCACACACAGAAACCCCTTCCCCACACACTGTAACCCATCCCCACACACTGAAACCCTTCCTCACACACTGAAACCTCTCCCCACACACTGATACATCTTCCAAACACTAAAACCTCTTCCCCACACACTGAAAACTCTTCCCCAGACACTGAAACCCCTTTCCCGCACACTGAAAACTCTTCCCCACACACTGAAACCTCTTCCCCACACACTGAAACCTCTTCCCCAGACACTGAAACCCCTTTCCCGCACACTGAAAAATCTTCCCCACACACTGAATCCCCTTCAGCACACACTGAAACCCCTTCCCCACACACTGAAACCACTTCCCCACACACTGAAACCCCTTCCCGACACACTGAAACCCATCCCCACACACAGAAACCCCTTCCCCACACACTGTAACCCATCCCCACACACTGAAACCCTTCCCCACACACTCAAACCTCTTCCCCACACACTGAAACCTCTTCCGCACACACTGAAACCTCTTCCCCACACACTGAAACACCTTCCCCGCACACTGAAACCTCTTCCCCACACACTGAATCCCCTTCACCACACACTGAAACCCCTTCCCCACACACTGAGACCACTTCCCCACACACTGAAACTCCTTCCCGACACTCTGAAACCCATCCCCACACACAGAAACCCCTTCTGCACACACTGCAACCCATCCCCACACACTGAAACCCTTCCCCACACACTCAAAGCTCTTCCCCACACACTGAAACCTCTTCCCCACGCACTGAAACCTCTTCCCCACACACTCAAACCCTTTCCCCGCAAACTTAAACCTCTTCCCCACACACTGAAACCTCTTCCCCACACACTGAAACCTCTTCCCCACACACTGAAACCCCTTCCCCACACACTGAAACCACTTCCTCACACACTGAAACCTCTTCCCACACACTGAAACCTCTTCGCCACAGACTGAAACACTTCCCCACACATTGAAACCTCTTCCCCACACACTGAAACATCTTCCACACACTCTGAAACCTCTTACTCACACACTGAAACCTCTTCCCCACACACTGAAACCCCATCCCCACTCACTGAAACCTCCTCACCACACACTGAATCCCCTTCACCACACACTGAAACCCCTTCCCCACAAACTGAAACCCCTTCCCCGCACACTGAAACCTCTTCCCCACACACTGAATCCCCTTTACCACACACTGAAACCCCTTCCCCACACACTGAAACCACTTCCCCAAACACTGAAACCTCTTCCCCACACACCGAAACACCTTCCCCACACACTGAAACCCAACCCCACACACAGCAACCCCTTCCCCACACAGTGAAACCCATCCCCACACACTGCAACCCTTCCCCAAACACTGAAACATCTTCCCCACACACTGAAACCCCTTCCCCATACACTGAAACCCATCCCCACACACGGAATACTCTTCCCCACACACTGAAACCCATCCCCACACACTGAAACCCCTTTCCCACACACAGAAACCTCTTCCCCACACACTGAAACCTCTTCCCCAGACACTGAACCCCCTTTCCCACACACTGAAACCTCTTCGCCACGAACTGAAACCCTTCCCCACACACTGAAACCTCTTCCCCACACACTGAAACCTCTTCCACACACACTGAAACCTCTTCCCCACACACTGAAACCTCTTCCCCACATACTGAAACCCCTTCCATACACACTGAAACATCTTCCCCACTCATTGAATCCCCTTTACCACACACTGAAACCCCTTCACCACACACTGAAACCCCTTCGCTACACAGTGAAACCCCTTCCCTACACACTGAAACCTCATCCCCACACACTGAAACCCTTCCCCACACACTGAAACCCATCCCCACACACAGAAACCCCTTCCCCACACACTGTAACCCATCCCCACACACTGAAACCCTTCCCCACACACTGAAACCTCTCCCCACACACTGAAACATCTTCCCCACACACTGAAACCTCTTCCCCACACACTGAAACCTCTTCCCCAGACACTGAAACCCCTTTCCCGCACACTGAAAACTCTTCCCCACACACTGAATCCCCTTCACCACACACTGAAACCCCTTTCCCACACACTGAAACCTCTTCCCCACACACTGAAACCTCTTCCCCACACACTGAAACCCCATCCCCGCACACTGAAACCTCTTCTCCACACAGTGAATCCCCTTCACCACCCACTGAAACCCCTTCCCCACACACTGAAATCACCTCCCCACACACTGAAACCCCTTCCCGACACACTGAAACCCATCCCCACACACAGAAACCCATTCCGCACCCACTGTAACCCATCCCCACACACTGAAACCCTTCCCCACACACTCACACCTCTTCCCCACACACTGAAACCTCTTCCCCACACAATGAAACCTCTTCCCCACACACTGAAACCCCTTCCCCACACACTCAAACCTCTTCCCCACACACTGAAACCTCTTCCCCACACACTGAAACCTCTCCCCCACACACTGAAACCCCTTCCCCACACACTGAAACCACTTCCCCACATACTGAAACCTCTTCCCACACACTGAAACCTCTTCGCCACAGACTGAAACATTTCCCCACACATTGAAACCTCTTCCCCACACACTGAAACATCTTCCACACACTCTGAAACCTCCTCCCACACACTGAAACCTCTTCGCCACAGACTGAAACCCTTCCCCACACACTGAAACCTCTTCCCCACACACTGAAGCCTCTTCCACACACACTGAAACATCTTCCCCACACACTGAAACATCTTCCCCACACACTGAAACCTCTTCCCCACACACTGAATCCCCTTTACCACATACTGAAAAGCATTCCCCACACACTGAAACCCATTCCCCACACACTGAAACCTCTTCCCCACACACTGAAACCCCTTTCCCGCTCGCTGAAACCTCTTCCCCACACACTGAAACCTCTTCCCCAGACACTGAAACCCCTTTCCCGCACACTGAAAACTCTTCCCCACACACTGAATCCCCATCACCACACACTGAAACCCCTTCGCTACACACTGAAACCACTTCCCCACACACTGAAACCCCTTCCCGACACTGTAAAACCCATCCCCACACACAGAAACCCCTTCCCCACACACTGTAACCCATACCCACACACTGAAACCCTTCCCCACACACTCAAACCTCTTCCCCACACACTGAAACCTCTTCCCCACACACTGAAACCCCTTCCCCGCATACTGAAACCTCTTCCCCACACACTGAATCCCCTTCAGCACACACTGAAACCCCTTCCCCACACACTGAAACCACTTCCCCACACACTGAAACCCCTTCCTGACACACTGCAACCCATCCCCACACACAGAAACCCCTTCCGCACACACTGTAACCCATCCCCACACACTGAAACCCTTCCCCACACACTCAAACCTCTTCCCCACACACTGAAACCTCTTCCCCACACACTGAAACCTCTTCCCCACACACTGAAACCCCTTCCCCACACACTCAAACCTCTTCCCCACACACTAAAACCTCTTCCCCACACACTGAAACCTCTTCCCCACACACTGAAACGACTTCCCCACACACGAAACCTCTTCCCACACACTGAAACCTCTTCGCCACAGACTGAAACACTTCCCCACACACAGAAACCTCTTCCCCACACACTGAAAGATCTTCCACACACTCTGAAACCTCTTCCCCACACACTGAAACCTCTTCCCCACACACTGAAACCCCTTCCCCACACACTGATACCTCCTCCCCACACACTGAATCCCCTTCACCAAACACTGAAACCCCTTCCCCACACACTGAAACCTCTTCCCACTACTGAAACCTCTTCGCCACACACTGAAACCCTTCCACACACACTGAAACCTCTTCCCCACACACTGAAACCTCTTCCACACACACTGAAACATCTTCCCCACACACTCAAATATCTTCCCCACGCACTGAAACCTCTTCCCCACACACTGAATCCCCTTTACCACATACTGAAACCCATTCCCCACACACTGAAACCCATTCCCCACACACTGAAACCTCTTCCCCACACACTGAAACCCCTTTCCCGCTCGCTGAAACCTCTTCCCCACACACTGAATCCCCTTCAGCACACATTGAAACCCCTTCCCCACACGCTGAAACCACTTCCCCACACAATGAAACCCCTTCCCGACACACTGTAACCCATCCCCACACACAGAAACCCCTTCCCCACACACTGTAACCCATCCCCACACACTGAAACCCTTCCCCACACACTGAAACCTCTTCCCCACACACTGAAACCTCTTCCACACACACTGAAACCTCTTCCCCACACACTGAAACCCCTTCCCCACACACTGAAACCCCTTCCCCATACACTGAAAACTCTTCCTCACAAACTGAAACCACTTCCCCACACACTGAATCCTCTTCCCCACACACTGAAACCTCTTCCCTACATGCTGAAACACTTCCCCAAACACTGAAACACTTCCCCACACACTGAAACCCATTCCCCACACACTGAAACCCATCCCCACAGACTGATACCTCTTCCCCACACAGTGAAACCCATCGCCACACACTGAAAACTCTTCCTCATACAATGAAACCTCTTCCCGACGCTCTGAAACCACTTCTCCACAGACTGAAACCCCTTCCCCACACACTGAAGCCCATCCCCACACACTGAAACCTCTTCCCTGCACACTGAAACACCTTCCCCACACACTGAAACCCCTTCCCCACACACTGATACGCATCCCCACAAACTGAAACCTCTTCCCCACACAATGAAACCCCTTCCCCACATAGTGAAACCCATCCCCACACACTGAAACCCATCCCCACACACTGAAACCTCATCCCCACACACTGAACTCCCTTCCCTACACACTGAAACCCCTTCCCCACACACTTGAACCCATCCCCAAACACGGAATGATCTTCCCCACACACTGAAACATTTCCCCACACACTGAAACCTCTTCCCCACACACTGAAAACTCTTCGCTACAGACTGAAGCTATTCCCCACACACTGAAACTTCTTCCCCACACACTGAAACAGCTTCCCCACGCACTGAAACATCTTCCACAAACACTGAAACTTCTTCCCCACACCCTGAAACCTCTTCCCCACATACTAAAACCTCTTCCCCACACACTGAAATCTCTTCCCCACACACTGAAACCACTTCCCCACACACTGAAACCTCTTCCCACACACTGAAACCTCTTCGCCACAGACTGAAACACTTCCCCACACACTGAAACCTCTTCCCCACACACTGAAGCATCTTCCACACACTCTGAAACCTCTTCCCCACACACTGAAACCTCTTCCCCACACACTGAAACCCCTTCCCCACACACTGAAACCTCCTCCCCACACACTGAATCCCCTTCACCACACACTGAAACCCCTTCCCCACACACTGAAACCTCTTCCCACACACTGAAACCTCTTCGCCACACACTGAAACCCTTCCCGACACACTGAAACCTCTTCTCCACACACTGAAACCTCTTCCACACACACTGAAACATCTTCCCCACACACTGAAATATCTTCCCCACACACTGAAACCTCTTCCCCACATACTGAATCCCCTTTACCACATACTGAAACCCATTCCCCACACACTGAAACCCATTCCCCACACACTGAAACCTCTTCCCCACACACTGAAACCCCTTTCCCGCTCGCTGAAACCTCTTCCCCACACACTGAATCCCCTTCAGCACACATTGAAACCCCTTCCCCACACGCTGAAACCACTTCCCCACACAATGAAACCCCTTCCCGACACACTGAAACCCATCCCCACACACAGAAACCCCTTCCCCACTCACTGTAACCCATCCCCACACACTGAAACACTTCCCCACACACTGAAACCTCTTCCCCACACACTGAAACCTCTTCCACACACACTGAAACCTCTTCCCCACACACTGAAACCCCTTCCCCACACCCTGAAACCCCTTCCCCATACACTGAAACCTCTTCCTCACAAACTGAAACCACTTCCCCACACACTGAATCCTCTTCCCCACACACTGAAACCTCTTCCCCACATGCTGAAACACTTCCCCAAACACTGAAACACTTCCCCACACACTGAAACCCATTCCCCACACACTGAAACCCATCCCCACAGACTGATACCTCTTCCCCACACAGTGAAACCCATCGCCACACACTGAAAACTCTTCCTCATACAATGAAACCTCTTCCCGACGCTCTGAAAGCACTTCTCCACAGACTGAAACCCCTTCCCCACACACTGATACGCATCCCCACAAACTGAAACCTCTTCCCCACACACTGAAACCCCTTCCCCACACAGTGAAACCCATCCCCACACACTGAAACCCATCCCCACACACTGAAACCTCATCCCCACACACTGAACTCCCTTCCCTACACACTGAAACCCCTTCCCCACACACTGAAACCCATCCCCAAACACGGAATGATCTTCCCCACACACTGAAACACTTCCCCACACACTGAAACCTCTTCCCCACACACTGAAAACTCTTCGCTACAGACTGAAGCTATTCCCCACACACTGAAACTTCTTCCCCACACACTGAAACAGCTTCCCCACGCACTGAAACCTCTTCCACAAACACTGAAACTTCTTCCCCACACACTGAAACCTCTTCCCCACACACTGAAACCCCTTCCCCGCACACTGAAACCTCTTCCCCACACACTGAATCCCATTCACCACACACTGAAACCCCTTCCCCACACACTTAAACCTCTTCCCCACACACTGAAACCACTTCTCCACATACTCAAACCCCTTCCCCACACACTGAAACCCATCCCCACACACTGAAACCTCTTCCCCACAAACTGAACCCTCTTCCCCACCCACTGAAAGCCCTTCCCCACACATTGAAACCCATCCCCACACACTGAAACCCATCCCCACACACTGAAACCTCTTCCACACACACTGAAACCCCTTCCCCACGCACTGAAACCTCTTTCCCAAACACTGAAACCCATTCGCCACACACTGAAACCCCTTCCCCACACACTGAAACCTCTTTCCCACACAATGAAACCTCTTCCCCACACACTGAAACCCATCCCCACTCACCGAAACCCCTTCCCCACACACTGTAACCCATCCCCACACAATGAAACCCTTCCCCACACACTGAATCCCCTTCACCACACACTGAAACCCCTTCCCCAGACACTGAAACCTCTTCCCCACACACTGAAACCTCTTCCCCACACACTGAAACCCCTTCCCCACACACTGAAACCCATCTCCACACGCAGAAACCCCTTCCCCACACACTGAAACCCGTCCCACACACTGAAACCCTTCCCCACACACTGAAACCTCTTCCCACACACTGAAACCTCTTCGCCATAGACTGAAACCCTTCCCCACACACTGAAACCTCTTCCCCACACACTGAAACCTCTTCCACACACACTGAAACCTGCTACCCACACACTGAAACCTCTTCCCCACACACGGAAACCCCTTCCCCAAACACTGAAACCTCTTCCACACACACTGAAACCCCTTCCCCACGCACTGAAACCTCTTTCCCACACACTGAATCCCCTTCGCCACACACTGAAACCCCTTCCCAACACACTGAAACCTCTTTCCCACACAATGAAACCTCTTCCCCACACACTGAAACCCTTCCCCACACACTGAAACCTCTTCCCACACACTGAAACCTCTTCACCACAGACTGAAACCCATCCCCACACACTGAAACCTCTTCCCCACACACTGAAACATCTTCCACACAAACTGAAACGCCTTCCCCACACACTGAAACCCTTTCCCACACACAGAAACCCCTTCCCCACACACTGTAACCCATCCCCACACACTGAAACCCTTCCCCACCCACTGAAACCTCTTCCCACACACTGAAACCTCTTCCCCACACACTGAAACCTCTTCCCCACACACTGAATCCCCTTCACCACTCACTGAAACCACTTCCCCACACACTGAAACCTCTTCCACACACACTGAAACCTCTTCCCCACACACTGAAACCTCTTCCCCACACACTGAAACCCCTTCCCCGCACACTGAAACCTCTTCCCCACACACTGAATCCAGTTCACCACATATTGAAACCCATTCCCCGCACACTGAAACCCATTCCCCACACACTGAAACCCATCCCCACAGACTGATACCTCTTCCCCACACAGTGAAACCCATCGCCACACACTGAAAACTCTTCCTCATACAATGAAACCTCTTCCCGACGCTCTGAAAACACTTCTCCACAGACTGAAACCCCTTCCCCACACACTGAAGCCCATCCCCACACACTGAAACCTCTTCCCCACACACTGAAACACCTTCCCCACACACTGAAACCCCTTCCCCACACACTGATACGCATCCCCACAAACTGAAACCTCTTCCCCACACACTGAAACCCCTTCCCCACACATTTAAACCCATCCCCACACACTGAAACCTCTCCCCCACCCACTGAAACCTCTCCCACACACACTGAAACCTCTACCCACACACTGAATCCCCTTCACCACACACTGAAACCCCTTCCCCACACACTGAAACCTCATCCCCACACACTGAACTCCCTTCCCTACTCACTGAAACCCCTTCCCCACACACTGAAACCCATCCCCAAACACGGAATGCTCTTCTCCACACACTGAAACCCATACCCACACACTGATACACTTCCCCACACACTGAAACCTCTTCCCCACACACTGAAACCTCTTCGCTACAGACTGAAACTATTCCCCACACACTGAAACCTCTTCCCAACACACTGAAACCTCTTCCCCAAAAACTGAAACCCCTTCCCCGCACACTGAATCCTCTTCCCCACACACTGAATCCCCTTCACCACACAATGAAACCCCTTCCCCAGACACTGAAACCTCTTCCCCACACACTGAAAGCTCTTCCCAACACACTGAAACCCCTTCCCCACACACTGAAACCCATCTCCACACACTGAAACCCTTCCCCACACACTGAAACCTCTTCCCACACACTGAAACCTCTTCCACACACACTGAAACCTCTTCCCCACACACTGAAACCTCTTCCACACACACTGAAACCTCTTCCCCACACACTGAAACCCCTTCCCCACACCCTGAAACCCCTTCCCCATACACTGAAACCTCTTCCTCACAAACTGAAACCACTTCCCCACACACTGAATCCTCTTCCCCACACACTGAAACCTCTTCCCCACATGCTGAAACACTTCCCCAAACACTGAAACACTTCCCCACACACTGAAACCCATTCCCCACACACTGAAACCCATCCCCACAGACTGATACCTCTTCCCCACACAGTGAAACCCATCGCCACGCACTGAAAACTCTTCCTCATACAATGAAACCTCTTCCCGACGCTCTGAAAGCACTTCTCCACAGACTGAAACCCCTTCCCCACACACTGATACGCATCCCCACAAACTGAAACCTCTTCCCCACACTCTGCAACCTCTTCCCCACACAGTGAAACCCATCCCCACACACTGAAACCCATCCCCACACACTGAAACCTCATCCCCACACACTGAACTCCCTTCCCTACACACTGAAACCCCTTCCCCACACACTGAAACCCATCCCCAAACACGGAATGATCTTCCCCACACACTGAAACACTTCCCCACACACTGAAACCTCTTCCCCACACACTGAAAACTCTTCGCTACAGACTGAAGCTATTCCCCACACACTGAAACTTCTTCCCCACACACTGAAACAGCTTCCCCACGCACTGAAACCTCTTCCACAAACACTGAAACTTCTTCCCCACACACTGAAACCTCTTCCCCACACACTGAAACCCCTTCCCCGCACACTGAAACCTCTTCCCCACACACTGAATCCCATTCACCACACACTGAAACCCCTTCCCCACACACTTAAACCTCTTCCCCACACACTGAAACCACTTCTCCACATACTCAAACCCCTTCCCCACACACTGAAACCCATCCCCACACACTGAAACCTCTTCCCGACAAACTGAAACACCTTCCCCACACACTGAAACCGTTTCCCCACACACTGATACGCATCCCCACAAACTGAACCCTCTTCCCCACACACTGAAAGCCCTTCCCCACACATTGAAACCCATCCCCACACACTGAAACCCATCCACACACACTGAAACCTCTTCCACACACACTGAAACCCCTTCCCCACGCACTGAAACCTCTTTCCCACACACTGAAACCCATTCGCCACACACTGAAACCCCTTCCCCACACACTGAAACCTCTTTCCCACACAATGAAACCTCTTCCCCACACACTGAAACCCATCCCCACTCACAGAAACCCCTTCCCCACACACTGTAACCCATCCCCACACACTGAAACCCTTCCCCACACACTGAATCCCCTTCACCACACACTGAAACCCCTTCCCCAGACACTGAAACCTCTTCCCCACACACTGAAACCTCTTCCCCACACACTGAAACCCCTTCCCCACACACTGAAACCCATCTCCACACGCAGAAACCCCTTCCCCACACACTGAAACCCGTCCCACACACTGAAACCCTTCCCCACACACTGAAACCTCTTCCCACACACTGAAACCTCTTCGCCATAGACTGAAATCCTTCCCCACACACTGAAACCTCTTCCCCACACACTGAAACCTCTTCCACACACACTGAAACCTGCTACCCACACACTGAAACCTCTTCCCCACACACGGAAACCCCTTCCCCAAACACTGAAACCTCTTCCACACACACTGAAACCCCTTCCCCACGCACTGAAACCTCTTTCCCACACACTGAATCCCCTTCGCCACACACTGAAACCCCTTCCCAACACACTGAAACCTCTTTCCCACACAATGAAACCTCTTCCCCACACACTGAAACCCTTCCCACACACTGAAACCTCTTCCCACACACTGAAACCTCTTCACCACAGACTGAAACCCATCCCCACACACTGAAACCTCTTCCCCACACACTGAAACATCTTCCACACAAACTGAAACGCCTTCCCCACACACTGAAACCCATTCCCACACACAGAAACCCCTTCCCCACACACTGTAACCCATCCCCACACACTGAAACCCTTCCCCACCCACTGAAACCTCTTCCCACACACTGAAACCTCTTCGCCACAGACTGAAACCCTTCCCCACACACTGAAATCTCTTCCCCACACACTGAAACCTCTTCCCCACACACTGAAACCTCTTCCCCACACACTGAATCCCCTTCATCACTCACTGAAACCACTTCCCCACACACTGAAACCTCTTCCACACACACTGAAACCTCTTCCCCACACACTGAAACCCCTTCCCCGCACACTGAAACCTCTTCCCCACACACTGAATCCAGTTCACCACATATTGAAACCCATTCCCCGCACACTGAAACCCATTCCCCACACACTGAAACCCATCCCCACAGACTGATACCTCTTCCCCACACAGTGAAACCCATCGCCACACACTGAAAACTCTTCCTCATACAATGAAACCTCTTCCCGACGCTCTGAAACCACTTCTCCACAGACTGAAACCCCTTCCCCACACACTGAAGCACATCCCCACACACTGAAACCTCTTCCCCACACACTGAAACACCTTCCCCACACACTGAAACCCCTTCCCCACACACTGATACGCATCCCCACAAACTGAAACCTCTTCCCCACACACTGAAACCCCTTCCCCACACATTTAAACCCATCCCCACACACTGAAACCTCTCCCCCACCCACTGAAACCTCTCCCACACACACTGAAACCTCTACCCACACACTGAATCCCCATCACCACACACTGAAACCCCTTCCCCACACACTGAAACCTCATCCCCACACACTGAACTCCCTTCCCTACTCACTGAAACCCCTTCCCCACACACTGAAACCCATCCCCAAACACGGAATGCTCTTCTCCACACACTGAAACCCATACCCACACACTGATACACTTCCCCACACACTGAAACCTCTTCCCCACACACTGAAACCTCTTCGCTACAGACTGAAACTATTCCCCACACACTGAAACCTCTTCCCAACACACTGAAACCTCTTCCCCAAAAACTGAAACCCCTTCCATTCACACTGAATCCTCTTCCCCACACACTGAATCCCCTTCACCACACAATGAAACCCCTTCCCCAGACACTGAAACCTCTTCCCCACACACTGAAAGCTCTTCCCAACACACTGAAACCCCTTCCCCACACACTGAAACCCATCTCCACACGCAGAAACCCCTTCCCCACACACTGAAACCCGTCCCACACACTGAAACCCTTCCCCACACACTGAAACCTCTTCCCACACACTGAAACCTCTTCCACACACACTGAAACCTCTTCCCCACACACTGAAACCTCTTCCACACACACTGAAACCTCTTCCCCACACACTGAAACCACTTCCACACACACTGAAACCTCTTCCTCACACACTGAAACCTCTTCCCCACACACTGAAACCCCTTCCCCAAACACTGAAACCTCTTCCACACACACTGAATCCCCTTCCCCACGCACTGAAACCTCTTTCGCACACACTGAATCCCCTTCGCCACACACTGATACGCATCCCCACAAACTGAAACCTCTTCCCCACACTCTGCAACCTCTTCCCCACACAGTGAAACCCATCCCCACACACTGAAACCCATCCCCACACACTGAAACCTCATCCCCACACACTGAACTCCCTTCCCTACACACTGAAACCCCTTCCCCACACACTGAAACCCATCCCCAAACACGGAATGATCTTCCCCACACACTGAAACACTTCCCCACACACTGAAACCTCTTCCCCACACACTGAAAACTCTTCGCTACAGACTGAAGCTATTCCCCACACACTGAAACTTCTTCCCCACACACTGAAACAGCTTCCCCACGCACTGAAACCTCTTCCACAAACACTGAAACTTCTTCCCCACACACTGAAACCTCTTCCCCACACACTGAAACCCCTTCCCCGCACACTGAAACCTCTTCCCCACACACTGAATCCCATTCACCACACACTGAAACCCCTTCCCCAGACACTGAAACCTCTTCCCCACACACTGAAACCTCTTCCCCACACACTGAAACCCCTTCCCCACACACTGAAACCCATCTCCACACGCAGAAACCCCTTCCCCACACACTGAAACCCGTCCCACACACTGAAACCCTTCCCCACACACTGAAACCTCTTCCCACACACTGAAACCTCTTCGCCATAGACTGAAATCCTTCCCCACACACTGAAACCTCTTCCCCACACACTGAAACCTCTTCCACACACACTGAAACCTGCTACCCACACACTGAAACCTCTTCCCCACACACGGAAACCCCTTCCCCAAACACTGAAACCTCTTCCACACACACTGAAACCCCTTCCCCACGCACTGAAACCTCTTTCCCACACACTGAATCCCCTTCGCCACACACTGAAACCCCTTCCCAACACACTGAAACCTCTTTCCCACACAATGAAACCTCTTCCCCACACACTGAAACCCTTCCCACACACTGAAACCTCTTCCCACACACTGAAACCTCTTCACCACAGACTGAAACCCATCCCCACACACTGAAACCTCTTCCCCACACACTGAAACATCTTCCACACAAACTGAAACGCCTTCCCCACACACTGAAACCCATTCCCACACACAGAAACCCCTTCCCCACACACTGTAACCCATCCCCACACACTGAAACCCTTCCCCACCCACTGAAACCTCTTCCCACACACTGAAACCTCTTCGCCACAGACTGAAACCCTTCCCCACACACTGAAATCTCTTCCCCACACACTGAAACCTCTTCCCCACACACTGAAACCTCTTCCCCACACACTGAATCCCCTTCATCACTCACTGAAACCACTTCCCCACACACTGAAACCTCTTCCACACACACTGAAACCTCTTCCCCACACACTGAAACCCCTTCCCCGCACACTGAAACCTCTTCCCCACACACTGAATCCAGTTCACCACATATTGAAACCCATTCCCCGCACACTGAAACCCATTCCCCACACACTGAAACCCATCCCCACAGACTGATACCTCTTCCCCACACAGTGAAACCCATCGCCACACACTGAAAACTCTTCCTCATACAATGAAACCTCTTCCCGACGCTCTGAAACCACTTCTCCACAGACTGAAACCCCTTCCCCACACACTGAAGCACATCCCCACACACTGAAACCTCTTCCCCACACACTGAAACACCTTCCCCACACACTGAAACCCCTTCCCCACACACTGATACGCATCCCCACAAACTGAAACCTCTTCCCCACACACTGAAACCCCTTCCCCACACATTTAAACCCATCCCCACACACTGAAACCTCTCCCCCACCCACTGAAACCTCTCCCACACACACTGAAACCTCTACCCACACACTGAATCCCCATCACCACACACTGAAACCCCTTCCCCACACACTGAAACCTCATCCCCACACACTGAACTCCCTTCCCTACTCACTGAAACCCCTTCCCCACACACTGAAACCCATCCCCAAACACGGAATGCTCTTCTCCACACACTGAAACCCATACCCACACACTGATACACTTCCCCACACACTGAAACCTCTTCCCCACACACTGAAACCTCTTCGCTACAGACTGAAACTATTCCCCACACACTGAAACCTCTTCCCAACACACTGAAACCTCTTCCCCAAAAACTGAAACCCCTTCCATTCACACTGAATCCTCTTCCCCACACACTGAATCCCCTTCACCACACAATGAAACCCCTTCCCCAGACACTGAAACCTCTTCCCCACACACTGAAAGCTCTTCCCAACACACTGAAACCCCTTCCCCACACACTGAAACCCATCTCCACACGCAGAAACCCCTTCCCCACACACTGAAACCCGTCCCACACACTGAAACCCTTCCCCACACACTGAAACCTCTTCCCACACACTGAAACCTCTTCCACACACACTGAAACCTCTTCCCCACACACTGAAACCTCTTCCACACACACTGAAACCTCTTCCCCACACACTGAAACCACTTCCACACACACTGAAACCTCTTCCTCACACACTGAAACCTCTTCCCCACACACTGAAACCCCTTCCCCAAACACTGAAACCTCTTCCACACACACTGAATCCCCTTCCCCACGCACTGAAACCTCTTTCGCACACACTGAATCCCCTTCGCCACACACTGATACGCATCCCCACAAACTGAAACCTCTTCCCCACACTCTGCAACCTCTTCCCCACACAGTGAAACCCATCCCCACACACTGAAACCCATCCCCACACACTGAAACCTCATCCCCACACACTGAACTCCCTTCCCTACACACTGAAACCCCTTCCCCACACACTGAAACCCATCCCCAAACACGGAATGATCTTCCCCACACACTGAAACACTTCCCCACACACTGAAACCTCTTCCCCACACACTGAAAACTCTTCGCTACAGACTGAAGCTATTCCCCACACACTGAAACTTCTTCCCCACACACTGAAACAGCTTCCCCACGCACTGAAACCTCTTCCACAAACACTGAAACTTCTTCCCCACACACTGAAACCTCTTCCCCACACACTGAAACCCCTTCCCCGCACACTGAAACCTCTTCCCCACACACTGAATCCCATTCACCACACACTGAAACCCCTTCCCCACACACTTAAACCTCTTCCCCACACACTGAAACCACTTCTCCACATACTCAAACCCCTTCCCCACACACTGAAACCCATCCCCACACACTGAAACCTCTTCCCGACAAACTGAAACACCTTCCCCACACACTGAAACCGTTTCCCCACACACTGATACGCATCCCCACAAACTGAACCCTCTTCCCCACACACTGAAAGCCCTTCCCCACACATTGAAACCCATCCCCACACACTGAAACCCATCCACACACACTGAAACCTCTTCCACACACACTGAAACCCCTTCCCCACGCACTGAAACCTCTTTCCCACACACTGAAACCCATTCGCCACACACTGAAACCCCTTCCCCACACACTGAAACCTCTTTCCCACACAATGAAACCTCTTCCCCACACACTGAAACCCATCCCCACTCACAGAAACCCCTTCCCCACACACTGTAACCCATCCCCACACACTGAAACCCTTCCCCACACACTGAATCCCCTTCACCACACACTGAAACCCCTTCCCCAGACACTGAAACCTCTTCCCCACACACTGAAACCTCTTCCCCACACACTGAAACCCCTTCCCCACACACTGAAACCCATCTCCACACGCAGAAACCCCTTCCCCACACACTGAAACCCGTCCCACACACTGAAACCCTTCCCCACACACTGAAACCTCTTCCCACACACTGAAACCTCTTCGGCATAGACTGAAACCCTTCCCCACACACTGAAACCTCTTCCCCACACACTGAAACCTCTTCCACACACACTGAAACCTGCTACCCACACACTGAAACCTCTTCCCCACACACGGAAACCCCTTCCCCAAACACTGAAACCTCTTCCACACACACTGAAACCCCTTCCCCACGCACTGAAACCTCTTTCCCACACACTGAATCCCCTTCGCCACACACTGAAACCCCTTCCCAACACACTGAAACCTCTTTCCCACACAATGAAACCTCTTCCCCACACACTGAAACCCTTCCCACACACTGAAACCTCTTCCCACACACTGAAACCTCTTCACCACAGACTGAAACCCATCCCCACACACTGAAACCTCTTCCCCACACACTGAAACATCTTCCACACAAACTGAAACGCCTTCCCCACACACTGAAACCCATTCCCACACACAGAAACCCCTTCCCCACACACTGTAACCCATCCCCACACACTGAAACCCTTCCCCACCCACTGAAACCTCTTCCCACACACTGAAACCTCTTCGCCACAGACTGAAACCCTTCCCCACACACTGAAATCTCTTCCCCACACACTGAAACCTCTTCCCCACACACTGAAACCTCTTCCCCACACACTGAATCCCCTTCATCACTCACTGAAACCACTTCCCCACACACTGAAACCTCTTCCACACACACTGAAACCTCTTCCCCACACACTGAAACCCCTTCCCCGCACACTGAAACCTCTTCCCCACACACTGAATCCAGTTCACCACATATTGAAACCCATTCCCCGCACACTGAAACCCATTCCCCACACACTGAAACCCATCCCCACAGACTGATACCTCTTCCCCACACAGTGAAACCCATCGCCACACACTGAAAACTCTTCCTCATACAATGAAACCTCTTCCCGACGCTCTGAAACCACTTCTCCACAGACTGAAACCCCTTCCCCACACACTGAAGCACATCCCCACACACTGAAACCTCTTCCCCACACACTGAAACACCTTCCCCACACACTGAAACCCCTTCCCCACACACTGATACGCATCCCCACAAACTGAAACCTCTTCCCCACACACTGAAACCCCTTCCCCACACATTTAAACCCATCCCCACACACTGAAACCTCTCCCCCACCCACTGAAACCTCTCCCACACACACTGAAACCTCTACCCACACACTGAATCCCCTTCACGACACACTGAAACCCCTTCCCCACACACTGAAACCTCATCCCCACACACTGAACTCCCTTCCCTACTCACTGAAACCCCTTCCCCACACACTGAAACCCATCCCCAAACACGGAATGCTCTTCTCCACACACTGAAACCCATACCCACACACTGATACACTTCCCCACACACTGAAACCTCTTCCCCACACACTGAAACCTCTTCGCTACAGACTGAAACTATTCCCCACACACTGAAACCTCTTCCCAACACACTGAAACCTCTTCCCCAAAAACTGAAACCCCTTCCATTCACACTGAATCCTCTTCCCCACACACTGAATCCCCTTCACCACACAATGAAACCCCTTCCCCAGACACTGAAACCTCTTCCCCACACACTGAAAGCTCTTCCCAACACACTGAAACCCCTTCCCCACACACTGAAACCCATCTCCACACGCAGAAACCCCTTCCCCACACACTGAAACCCGTCCCACACACTGAAACCCTTCCCCACACACTGAAACCTCTTCCCACACACTGAAACCTCTTCCACACACACTGAAACCTCTTCCCCACACACTGAAACCTCTTCCACACACACTGAAACCTCTTCCCCACACACTGAAACCACTTCCACACACACTGAAACCTCTTCCTCACACACTGAAACCTCTTCCCCACACACTGAAACCCCTTCCCCAAACACTGAAACCTCTTCCACACACACTGAATCCCCTTCCCCACGCACTGAAACCTCTTTCCCACACACTGAATCCCCTTCGCCACACACTGAAACCCCTTCCCCACAGACTGATACCTCTTCCCCACACAGTGAAACCCATCGCCACACACTGAAAACTCTTCCTCATACAATGAAACCTCTTCCCGACGCTCTGAAACCACTTCTCCACAGACTGAAACCCCTTCCCCACACACTGAAGCCCATCCCCACACACTGAAACCTCTTCCCCACACACTGAAACACCTTCCCCACACACTGAAACCCCTTCCCCACACACTGATACGCATCCCCACAAACTGAAACCTCTTACCCACACACTGAAACCCCTTCCCCACACATTTAAACCCATCCCCACACACTGAAACCTCTCCCCCACCCACTAAAACCTCTCCCACACACACTGAAACCTCTTCCCACACACTGAATCCCCTTCACCACACACTGAAACCCCTTCCCCACACACTGAAACCTCATCCCCACACACTGAACTCCCTTCCCAACTCACTGAAAACCCTTCCCCACACACTGAAACCCATCCCCAAACACGGAATGCTCTTCCCCACACACTGAAACCCATACCCACACACTGATACACTTCCCCACACACTGAAACCTCTTCCCCACACACTGAAACCTCTTCGCTACAGACTGAAACTATTCCCCACACACTGAAGCCTCTTCCCCACACACTGAAACCTCTTCCCCACAAACTGAAACCCCTTCCCCGCACACTGAATCCTCTTCCCCACACACTGAATCCCCTTCTCCACACACTGAAACATCTTCCCCACACACTGAAACCTCTTCCCCACACACTGAAACCCCTTCCCCACACACTGAAACCCATCTCCACACGCAGAAACCCCTTCCCCACACACTGAAACCCGTCCCACACACTGAAACCCTTCCCCACACACTGAAACCTCTTCCCACACACTGAAACCTCTTTGCCATAGACTGAAACCCTTCCCCACACACTGAAACCTCTTCCCCACACACTGAAACCTCTCCCACGCACACTGAAACCTCTTCCCCACACACTGAAACCTCTTCCCCACACACTGAAACCTCTTCCACACACACTGAAACCCCATCCCCACGCACTGAAACCTCTTTCCCACACACTGAATCCCCTTCACCACACACTGAAACCCCCTCCCCACACACTGAAACCTCTTTCCCACACAATGAAACCTCTTCCCCACACACTGAAACCCTTCCCCACACACTGAAACCTCTTCCCACACACTGAAACCTCTTCACCACAGACTGAAACCCTTCCCCACACACTGAAACCTCTTCCCCACACACTGAAACATCTTCCACACAAACTGAAACGCCTTCCCCACTCACTGAAACCCATCCCCACACACAGAAACCCCTTCCCCACACACTGTAACCCATCCCCACACACTGAAACCCTTCCCCACCCAATGAAACCTCTTCCCACACACTGAAACCTCTTCGCCACAGACTGAAACCCTTCCCCACACACTGAAACCTCTTCCCCACAAATTGAAACCTCTTCCCCACACACTGAAACCTCTTCCCCACACACTGAATCCCCTTTACCACACACTGAAACCACTTCCCCACACACTGAAACCTCTTCCACACACACTGAAACCTCTTCCCCACACACTGAAACCTCCTCCCCACACACTGAATCCCCTTTACCACATACTGAAAACCATTCCCCACACACTGAAACCCATTCCCCACACACTGAAACCTCTTCCCCACACACTGAAACCCCTTTCCCGCTCGCTGAAACCTCTTCCCCACACACTGAAACCTCTTCCCCAGACACTGAAACCCCTTTCGCGCACACTGAAAACTCTTCCCCACACACTGAATCCCCATCACCACACACTGAAACCCCTTCGCTACACACTGAAACCACTTCCCCACACACTGAAACCCCTTCCCGACACTGTAAAACCCATCCCCACACACAGAAACCCCTTCCCCACACACTGTAACCCATCCCCACACACTGAAACCCTTCCCCACACACTCAAACCTCTTCCCCACACACTGAAACCTCTTCCCCACACACTGAAACCCCTTCCCCGCATACTGAAACCTCTTCCCCACACACTGAATCCCCTTCAGCACACACTGAAACCCCTTCCCCACACACTGAAACCACTTCCCCACACACTGAAACCCCTTCCTGACACACTGCAACCCATCCCCACACACAGAAACCCCTTCCGCACACACTGGAACCCATCCCCACATACTGAAACCCATCCCCACACACTCAAACCTCTTCCCCACACACTGAAACCTCTTCCCCACACACTGAAACCTCTTCCCCACACACTGAAACCCCTTCCACGCACACTCAAACCTCTTCCCCACACACTAAAACCTCTTCCCCACACACTGAAACCTGTTCCCCACACACTGAAACGACTTCCCCACACACGAAACCTCTTCCCACACACTGAAACCTCTTCGCCACAGACTGAAACACTTCCCCACACACAGAAACCTCTTCCCCACACACTGAAAGATCTTCCACACACTCTGAAACCTCTTCCCCACACACTGAAACCTCTTCCCCACACACTGAAACCCCTTCCCCACACACTGATACCTCCTCCCCACACACTGAATCCCCTTCACCAAACACTGAAACCCCTTCCCCACACACTGAAACCTCTTCCCACTACTGAAACCTCTTCGCCACACACTGAAACCCTTCCACACACACTGAAACCTCTTCCCCACACACTGAAACCTCTTCCACACACACTGAAACATCTTCCCCACACACTCAAATATCTTCCCCACGCACTGAAACCTCTTCCCCACACACTGAATCCCCTTTACCACATACTGAAACCCATTCCCCACACACTGAAACCCATTCCCCACACACTGAAACCTCTTCCCCACACACTGAAACCCCTTTCCCGCTCGCTGAAATCTCTTCCCCACACACTGAATCCCCTTCAGCACACATTGAAACCCCTTCCCCACACGCTGAAACCACTTCCCCACAAAATGAAACCCCTTCCCGACACACTGAAACCCATCCCCACACACAGAAACCCCTTCCCCACACACTGTAACCCATCCCCACACACTGAAACCCTTCCCCACACACTGAAACCTCTTCCCCACACACTGAAACCTCTTCCACACACACTGAAACCTCTTCCCCACACACTGAAACCCCTTCCCCACACACTGAAACCCCTTCCCCATACACTGAAAACTCTTCCTCACAAACTGAAACCACTTCCCCACACACTGAATCCTCTTCCCCACACACTGAAACCTCTTCCCTACATGCTGAAACACTTCCCCAAACACTGAAACACTTCCCCACACACTGAAACCCATTCCCCACACACTGAAACCCATCCCCACAGACTGATACCTCTTCCCCACACAGTGAAACCCATCGCCACACACTGAAAACTCTTCCTCATACAATGAAACCTCTTCCCGACGCTCTGAAACCACTTCTCCACAGACTGAAACCCCTTCCCCACACACTGAAGCCCATCCCCACACACTGAAACCTCTTCCCCACACACTGAAACACCTTCCCCACACACTGAAACCCCTTCCCCACACACTGATACGCATCCTCACAAACTGAAACCTCTTCCCCACACACTGAAACCCCTTCCCCACACATTTAAACCCATCCCCACACACTGAAACCTCTCCCCCACCCACTGAAACCTCTCCCACACACACTGAAACCTCTACCCACACACTGAATCCCCTTCACCACACACTGAAACCCCTTCCCCACACACTGAAACCTCATCCCCACACACTGAACTCCCTTCCCTACTCACTGAAACCCCTTCCCCACACACTGAAACCCATCCCCAAACACGGAATGCTCTTCTCCACACACTGAAACCCATACCCACACACTGATACACTTCCCCACACACTGAAACCTCTTCCCCACACACTGAAACCTCTTCGCTACAGACTGAAACTATTCCCCACACACTGAAACCTCTTCCCAACACACTGAAACCTCTTCCCCAAAAACTGAAACCCCTTCCCCGCACACTGAATCCTCTTCCCCACACACTGAATCCCCTTCACCACACAATGAAACCCCTTCCCCAGACACTGAAACCTCTTCCCTACACACTGAAACCTCTTCCCAACACACTGAAACCCCTTCCCCACACACTGAAACCCATCTCCACACGCAGAAACCCCTTCCCCACACACTGAAACCCGTCCCACACACTGAAACCCTTCCCCACACACTGAAACCTCTTCCCACACACTGAAACCTCTTCCACACACACTGAAACCTCTTCCCCACACACTGAAACCTCTTCCACACACACTGAAACCTCTTCCCCACACACTGAAACCTCTTCCCCACACACTGAAACCTCTTCCTCACACACTGAAACCTCTTCCCCACACACTGAAACCCCTTCCCCAAACACTGAAACCTCTTCCACACACACTGAATCCCCTTCCCCACGCACTGAAACCTCTTTCCCACACACTGAATCCCCTTCGCCACACACTGAAACCCCTTCCCCACAGACTGATACCTCTTCCCCACACAGTGAAACCCATCGCCACACACTGAAAACTCTTCCTCATACAATGAAACCTCTTCCCGACGCTCTGAAACCACTTCTCCACAGACTGAAACACCTTTCCCACACACTGAAGCCCATCCCCACACACTGAAACCTCTTCCCCACACACTGAAACACCTTCCCCACACACTGAAACCCCTTCCCCACTCACTGATACGCATCCCCACAAACTGAAACCTCTTCCCCACACACTGAAACCCCTTCCCCACACATTTAAACCCATCCCCACACACTGAAACCTCTCCCCCACCCACTAAAACCTCTCCCACACACACTGAAACCTCTTCCCACACACTGAATCCCCTTCACCACACACTGAAACCCCTTCCCCACACACTGAAACCTCATCCCCACACACTGAACTCCCTTCACAACTCACTGAAACCCCTTCCCCACACACTGAAACCCATCCCCAAACACGGAATGCTCTTCCCCACACACTGAAACCCATACCCACACACTGATACACTTCCCCACACACTGAAACCTCTTCCCCACACACTGAAACCTCTTCGCTACAGACTGAAACTATTCCCCACACACTGAAACCTCTTCCCCACACACTGAAACCTCTTCCCCACAAACTGAAACCCCTTCCCCGCACACTGAATCCTCTTCCCCACACACTGAATCCCCTTCTCCACACACTGAAACCCCTTCCCCAGACACTGAAACATCTTCCCCACACACTGAAACCTCTTCCCCACACACTGAAACCCCTTCCCCACACACTGAAACCCATCTCCACACGCAGAAACCCCTTCCCCACACACTGAAACCCGTCCCACACACTGAAACACCTTCCCCACACACTGAAACCTCTTCCCACACACTGAAACCTCTTTGCCATAGACTGAAACCCTTCCCCACACACTGAAGCCTCTTCCCCACACACTGAAACCTCTCCCACGCACACTGAAACCTCTTCCCCACACACTGAAACCTCTTCCCCACACACTGAAACCTCTTCCACACACACTGAAACCCCATCCCCACGCACTGAAACCTCTTTCCCACACACTGAATCCCCTTCACCACACACTGAAACCCCCTCCCCACTCACTGAAACCTCTTTCCCACACAATGAAACCTCTTCCCCACACACTGAAACCCTTCCCCACACACTGAAACCTCTTCCCACACACTGAAACCTCTTCACCACAGACTGAAACCATTCCCCACACACTGAAACCTCTTCCCCACACACTGAAACATCTTCCACACAAACTGAAACGCCTTCCCCACTCACTGAAACCCATCCCCACACACAGAAACCCCTTCCCCACACACTGTAACCCATCCCCACACACTGAAACCCTTCCCCACCCAATGAAACCTCTTCCCACACACTGAAACCTCTTCGCCACAGACTGAAACCCTTCCCCACACACTGAAACCTCTTCCCCACAAACTGAAACCTCTTCCCCACACACTGAAACCTCTTCCCCACACACTGAATCCCCTTCACCACACACTGAAACCACTTCCCCACACACTGAAACTTCTTCCACACACACTGAAACCTCTTCCCCACACACTGAAACCTCTTCCCCACACACTGAAACCCCTTCCCCGCACACTGAAACCTCTTCCCCACACACAGAATCCAGTTCACCACATATTGAAACCCATTCCCCGCACACTGAAACCCATTCCCCACACACTGAAACCCATCCCCACAGACTGATACCTCTTCCCCACACAGTGAAACCCTTCCCCACACACTGAAAACTCTTCCCCACACACTGAAACCTCTTCCACACACACTGAAACCTCTTCCCCACACACTGAAACCCCTTCCCCACACACTGAAACCCCTTCCCCATACACTGAAAACTCTTCCTCACAAACTGAAACCACTTCCCCACACACTGAATCCTCTTCCCCACACACTGAAACCTCTTCCCTACATGCTGAAACACTTCCCCAAACACTGAAACACTTCCCCACACACTGAAACCCATTCCCCACACACTGAAACCCATCCCCACAGACTGATACCTCTTCCCCACACAGTGAAACCCATCGCCACACACTGAAAACTCTTCCTCATACAATGAAACCTCTTCCCGACGCTCTGAAACCACTTCTCCACAGACTGAAACCCCTTCCCCACACACTGAAGCCCATCTCCACACACTGAAACCTCTTCCCCACACACTGAAACACCTTCCCCACACACTGAAACCCCTTCCCCACACACTGATACGCATCCTCACAAACTGAAACCTCTTCCCCACACACTGAAACCCCTTCCCCACACATTTAAACCCATCCCCACACACTGAAACCTCTCCCCCACCCACTGAAACCTCTCCCACACACACTGAAACCTCTACCCACACACTGAATCCCCTTCACCACACACTGAAACCCCTTCCCCACACACTGAAACCTCATCCCCACACACTGAACTCCCTTCCCTACTCACTGAAACCCCTTCCCCACACACTGAAACCCATCCCCAAACACGGAATGCTCTTCTCCACACACTGAAACCCATACCCACACACTGATACACTTCCCCACACACTGAAACCTCTTCCCCACACACTGAAACCTCTTCGCTACAGACTGAAACTATTCCCCACACACTGAAACCTCTTCCCAACACACTGAAACCTCTTCCCCAAAAACTGAAACCCCTTCCCCGCACACTGAATCCTCTTCCCCACACACTGAATCCCCTTCACCACACAATGAAACCCCTTCCCCAGACACTGAAACCTCTTCCCTACACACTGAAACCTCTTCCCAACACACTGAAACCCCTTCCCCACACACTGAAACCCATCTCCACACGCAGAAACCCCTTCCCCACACACTGAAACCCGTCCCACACACTGAAACCCTTCCCCACACACTGAAACCTCTTCCCACACACTGAAACCTCTTCCACACACACTGAAACCTCTTCCCCACACACTGAAACCTCTTCCACACACACTGAAACCTCTTCCCCACACACTGAAACCTCTTCCCCACACACTGAAACCTCTTCCTCACACACTGAAACCTCTTCCCCACACACTGAAACCCCTTCCCCAAACACTGAAACCTCTTCCACACACACTGAATCCCCTTCCCCACGCACTGAAACCTCTTTCCCACACACTGAATCCCCTTCGCCACACACTGAAACCCCTTCCCCACAGACTGATACCTCTTCCCCACACAGTGAAACCCATCGCCACACACTGAAAACTCTTCCTCATACAATGAAACCTCTTCCCAACGCTCTGAAACCACTTCTCCACAGACTGAAACACCTTCCCCACACACTGAAGCCCATCCCCACACACTGAAACCTCTTCCCCACACACTGAAACACCTTCCCCACACACTGAAACCCCTTCCCCACTCACTGATACGCATCCCCACAAACTGAAACCTCTTCCCCACACACTGAAACCCCTTCCCCACACATTTAAACCCATCCCCACACACTGAAACCTCTCCCCCACCCACTAAAACCTCTCCCACACACACTGAAACCTCTTCCCACACACTGAATCCCCTTCACCACACACTGAAACCCCTTCCCCACACACTGAAACCTCATCCCCACACACTGAACTCCCTTCACAACTCACTGAAACCCCTTCCCCACACACTGAAACCCATCCCCAAACACGGAATGCTCTTCCCCACACACTGAAACCCATACCCACACACTGATACACTTCCCCACACACTGAAACCTCTTCCCCACACACTGAAACCTCTTCGCTACAGACTGAAACTATTCCCCACACACTGAAACCTCTTCCCCACACACTGAAACCTCTTCCCCACAAACTGAAACCCCTTCCCCGCACACTGAATCCTCTTCCCCACACACTGAATCCCCTTCTCCACACACTGAAACCCCTTCCCCAGACACTGAAACATCTTCCCCACACACTGAAACCTCTTCCCCACACACTGAAACCCCTTCCCCACACACTGAAACCCATCTCCACACGCAGAAACCCCTTCCCCACACACTGAAACCCGTCCCACACACTGAAACACCTTCCCCACACACTGAAACCTCTTCCCACACACTGAAACCTCTTTGCCATAGACTGAAACCCTTCCCCACACACTGAAGCCTCTTCCCCACACACTGAAACCTCTCCCACGCACACTGAAACCTCTTCCCCACACACTGAAACCTCTTTCCCACACACTGAATCCCCTTCACCACACACTGAAACCCCCTCCCCACTCACTGAAACCTCTTTCCCACACAATGAAACCTCTTCCCCACACACTGAAACCCTTCCCCACACACTGAAACCTCTTCCCACACACTGAAACCTCTTCACCACAGACTGAAACCCTTCCCCACACACTGAAACCTCTTCCCCACACACTGAAACATCTTCCACACAAACTGAAACGCCTTCCCCACACATTTAAACCCATCCCCACACACTGAAACCTCTCCCCCACCCACTGAAACCTCTCCCACACACACTGAAACCTCTACCCACACACTGAATCCCCTTCACCACACACTGAAACCCCTTCCC